>NW_008705379.1:618397-673397 GCF_000326865.2 Helobdella robusta | reverse complement strand
TACATTATACTTTTTTTTCAATGATGTTTTCACTTTGAGTTAATTTATTTTGAGACATTTTAGCTGTCACGCCATTTCGTTTCACTCTTATTTCATATTTTGAAATATTTTAATTTAATTTTTAAAAATGATAAAAATTATCGGTAATTTTTTTTAACTCAAGGAAGCTACAGGTGCACGTGCCCACCAAATTATAAACTACAAACTGACGGACGCTCATGTTTGCGTTAGTGATTATTTATTTTAATAAATAATTATAATATCATTATTATTAACATATATTATTATTAAATATTAAATAAATAATGTTAAAAATATCCAACCTATGAATATTTATGAGGATAAATTTGTCTTTCTTATAACTTCTATCATTAAATTTAACCATCAAACTTTCTTGTCATCATCATCATCATCACCACCATCATCATCATCATCACTACCACCATCATCATCATCATCAATGTCATTATCATTGCCACCATCATCATTATTATTATCAACATCGCCACCATCATCATCACTAAACCTTTTATCATCATCATCATTTTCTTAGTGATCGCAAACACCATCACCTAAAAATAGCCCTAGACCACGACATAATGTACCAAACATACATTGATGATGACCTTTCAATCGGGCCAAGGTCATTCGTGCCTCCTCAAAGGTCATCCCGATCCCGATACTGCCCTTCCGGTTTTAAATTCGACGGGAGAAAGTGCGCCGGTGAGTTAAATCCTTTTCCAGTGAAAATTGATTCGATCAATCGATCTGTTAATCTTTCATTCATTCATTCATTCATTCATTCATTCATTCATTCATTCATTCATTCATTCATTCATTCATTCATTCAATCATTCATTCATTCATTCATACATACACAAGCATGCACACACATATAAATACACATATACACACGCACACACATACATACACACGCACGCACATACACAAATATACATACACATGCATACATACACATACATACACATACATACAACATACACACATACATACAGAGCACGTACACGCACATACACGCACACACAGACTTAAACGAATGTAGCATACCCAACATATGCCAACATGACTGCCAGAATGTCCCTGGCTCGTACAGGTGTCTCTGTCCACCTGGATATCGCCTGACACCTGACGAGAGGAACTGCTCAGGTCTCGAAAATGAAAAAATATTTTTATTATATTTATAAATAATTAAACTAGAAATATTAAAAAATATTTTTTGGTAGGAATAATTTTTCATTTTAGTAATTAAAATTTAAGCTAAGCATTTCTTTAAACATTGAAAGAAGCATTTGGGTTCTAATCTAAACTGGAATAGATTATGCTGAGTGCTTCCATTTTTTTTCAACTGAAAAATATTGTTGCTACTCAATACAAATGTTGTCTAATTATATTTTAATTGTCCTATTACATGAAAATATCTCATTCACCATTCCAAAAGACATAAACGAATGTAAGGAGCACAGCATGGCCTGCGATCCGGACAAGCAATGTTTCAACAAGTTAGGCGGGCACGAATGCATCGAGCTATCCTGTCCTCCCAAATACTTCTTCGATCCCAGTTCAAAGTTTGTGTGCCGTGCTTCGATCCCGTCATAAAATTTGTAACGTATGCATATACAGCACATTGATTCAGCTACTTTGCTGTGAGATGCATTTCATACGGATACTGCACACACACACGCAACCACACACACACACGCACACACACACGCACGTACGTACGCACAGATTCTGCATGTTAAACTGCGACGAATGTTCAAGCCCCCACACCTTACAATTCCACCTAATCTCACTGCCACTCAACTTCGCAAACGGCTCGGGCATAATAAGATTGACGGTCAACAATCAAGATGGCCTGCGTTTGGGGCTGACGTCATTCAACATCACCTCCAAAGATACTGCATCGCGTCATTTTAACATCAGAGTTGAGAACGGTATGAAATTTGTTGTCTTTTTTTAAAACTGATGATGAACTAACAAACAAATGAAGGAATGGCCAAGTGATGATGTCAATGAATCACAATAAAACACGGCAAATAAGAAATTGTGCTCAGTAGTTTACTGTCAAATTTTGAAATTTTAAAGAAAAAATTAAAAGAAAATAATTTGTAAAATTTTCAAAGGTGTTGGAGTGGTGTACAGTAAGCAGACGTTGATGGAACCCAGGGAATATAAACTAAAAGTCGAATCAAAATCCATCGATCCCATGTTCCCTGATGTCAAATTCCAAACTAGATTCACACTATTCATTCATGTATCTAAATATACTTTTAGTTGATTGGTGAATTGATGAATGAATTGATGAATGAATGAATGAATGAATGAATAGATGGTTGGATGGATGGGTCGATGAATAAATGAATGAGTTAATAAGTGGATGTATGAATGGATTAATTAATTAATTAATGGATAAATGAAAATGTAAAAACTTTATTTATATTTGTCGTTACATTTGTAGTTGACGGTATAAAATTTGTTAAGAAGTGAAAACATTATACCTAGCCGTAAGGTGTTACCGTCAAATCTTTAAAAATAACTTTCGACTGATATTTTTATTAGAAAAATAAATTTGTTTTATATTATTTAGCCTTTTATTTCACTTTAAATTTTGAGAACTAATTATAAGTATCTTTAAAAACAACTAATCTTAGATGTTTCAAACAAAAATTAGCTACACCATTAGCTACATTACAAATTGCTTATCCTTAAGAAAATAATTTGGTATCTCTATGCACGAAACGAAAATTTTGAAATCTGAAAAAATGTAAATAAATAAATGAATGGACGGATGAATTGTGAATGAATGAAAGAATGGACAAATGAATGAATGAGTGAATGAATGAAACTTAGTGGGTGCTACAAATACTATTTTCCACAATCAGTAACAAATCTCGAGGCGGTGTAATTTAGAAATATCAAATTTGAAAACAACGAAATCTCAATTGAGAAAAGATTAGAACGTTGGTTCATTGACAGATCACTCGCTCTAGCCAGTGTGTTTAACGAGAAATCATCAAAATTCCAAGAATAAGAATGTTGGTGATTAGCGTTTGGATAGAGAACTCTTTGTATGTGCGTGCGTGCGTGTGTACGTGTGTGCGTGCGTGTGTGTCTGTGTGTGTGTGTAGGTTGTTATTATTATATATTTATACGCACATTAACTTTAAACGTCTGATCTATATCAACATACACATAATACTGCTTCAACATTCAGGTTTATATATATCATACAATCTTCATATTGTTTATATTGTTTATGTAGCTTAATTTCTCTTTTTTAACAGAAAATGTTTATGTTATTGTTTATATAAAAAAGGGTTTTTGTATATGACAAAATATCGGTATGGTGGGTATTACGTAGGTATTGTGAGTATTACCTAGGTATGGTACGTAGTATCGCTCTAGTGATGCTCCCGAGTTTGACTGACTGGCAGATGATGAAAATGTTGGGTTTTACGTTGAAATGAACCCATAAATCATATTTCGTTCGTGCTTCACTACTGAGTTTTAAATGCCTTTGCAGAAATATTTCTTGTATAAAATTTTAAAAATTCTTTATCTGTAAATAAGACAAATATATGTAGCATTTATATTATGTGTGTATGATTGTATTATATTATATTATATAGGTATCAACGCTCAAAGGTTGGCATATACGTGTTATTTTTGAAAATTACTTTTTTAATTATAGAAAAATATATTTAAAAAATATAAATATATTACTTATTTTCATTTATTTATTGACAAAATTATCTTTAATCGTTGATGTTTCGAAGTGAAAAGAAGTAGAAACGTATTTTAGGCATCATATACTTTGCTCATTTTAAAATTCGTGTAAGGAGAATTATTATTAGAATAAATGCCAACATACCAGACAGAGAGAGAGAGAGAGAGAGAGAGAGAGAGAGAGAGAGAGAGAACAAAAAAAATAGCCAGTCATAGCCAGTCTTCTGAATTTGAAATATCGAATCAAACGAATATATTCAAATTTGAGGTTAGATCGAGAGATCTATGTCTGCCTGCAGATGTCTACCAACAACATTATCGGTGTACCTACACGCAAGCACATACATAGATACATGCTTAGATACATTAAGTAGATACATATTGTATCCATACATACGTAGATACATACAATAAAAATATGAAATTTCGTGAATCAAATAGATAAACGCAACACGTACCTCATTAACGTACCTCGTCAGTATTCTTTAATGTACTTAAATTTTAACTTCACATACAGTTAATCTCATTAGTTTCTCAGAATTTGAATAATAATTAAAGTCTTGTTAAAACGAGATGTGAGTTTTCCGAGAGTAAAACCGGTTTTGATTATGTTGAACGTTCTATGTTATGGTGAATGAATCAACTACCTCATGTGTTCATCACACAGCATTTTAAAAGACAGAACCAAAAATGTTACCGGTCCAAATTACCATTAACTAGCAACAAGCCGTCAAACTGTTTGTTACAAAAGTCGCAACTCTTTGTATATCTCAATCTACATTTGTATGTCTGTGAGTGTGTTTGTGTTTAAGTGTGTGTAAGTCTGTGTGTGTGTGTGAGCATGTGCGTGTACGTGTTTTTAACGTCGTTGTCAGAGGTCATGTTGCTGAGCGTGTAAAAGGTCAATAATTTTTTACTGAGATCCCCTTCAGAAGTTAAATATTCTAATTAGATGCTTCAAAAAACAAACGAATTTCAAGCAATAAATAGATATGGCACAATGATATTTCATATATAATATTAAATATATGTGTTGGTGTGTATATATATATATATATATATATATATATATATATATATATATATGTGTGTGTGTGTGTGTGTGTGTGTGTGTGACTGTGTGCATATATTTACGTGTACATAAAAACATAGGTTAGAACGTCCATGGAAATTTGCAATTATAATAGGCGAGTTAGTAAAGAAAATATTGAAGATGAAGATGATGAGAAAAAAGATGATGATGAAAATATATCTGTTGCATGCTTGGACGAGCGAGCGGATGTGGTTTTCATAATTGATTGGGTTTCTTAGTATGAAGTTACGTAGGTAGGCAGGTAGGCAGGTCGGCGGTGTGTGCGTCGGCGCTTTTCAGGCTTTATATTTAATGTCTGTTTGACTTATTTAGATATTATTCAAAGTCGATCCGCGTTTTTAAAAATTGTATTATTTTTTTCATTAAACGTTATTAACTATAAAATAAAATATTTTAATATTAAATATTTACCAAATAAGAAGGATTGATTAAGTTGAAAAACATTGTAAATCTGCAACAACCTGAGACAGTCCCATGTCTCAGCAACGCTTCATTCGGCGAAGCTTGTTGATGCTTTACACACTGTCAAGCTGCTTCATCTTCAGTTCCCTTTCAAATGAACAAGAGGGTTACAGTCAAATGAGTCATCGTCAGCATGGCTCGTTAGGGGAGTCTCAGTATCGGGAGCAACACGTCGCAGAAAACAACGAGGTACAGGGCCCCATCCAAGGAATTGAAATTAAAGGGGAATATGTCGAAGAAAGTGAAAATGCCGAAGATGCTGCTCTAGCTTTCTTGACGCAAAAAAGTGAAGTAAGGCATGGATCAGCCTCACTTGCGTTCGTTTTTGACATCACTGGCTCCATGTCTGTCGATCTGGCGCAAGCAATTGAAGGCGCTGCAAAAATTTTGGCAACAACGCTTCAGCAGAAAGATAAACCTCTCCATAATTACATTCTCGTACCTTTTCAGGATCCAGGTTTTTAAAATAATCTTTTTTCAGTTTTAAAATTTTCAATATAAATGAGTTAGCGTTGAAATTTTAACTCTGTGTCGACGTAATTTTATTTAAAATTTTTGAAGAGGTCGGTCCTGTGACAATAACACGCGATCCAGAAAAATTTCAGAGCGTTCTGCGCGAACTTTATGTGCAAGGTGGTGGGGACTGCCCTGAGATGAGTCTGTCTGGCATCAAACTCGCCCTAGAGAAAGCACTACCCTTCTCCTTCATCTACGTTTTCACTGATGCTTCGGCCAAGGATTACCATCTAACTGATGAAGTTTTGAGTTTGATTCAAGAAAAACAGAGCCAGGTGCGATGAATATTTTTTGTTGATTGAATAAAAAATTATTATTCCTTTATTTGCTAGGTGGTATTTATATTAACTGGAGATTGTGGCAATCGTACGGAGCCAGGCTACGTGGCCTACGAAAGAATTGCCGCTGCGAGTTCTGGACAAATTTTCAGACTTGAAAAAGCTGAAGTTAATTTGGTAAGAAAATTAATTAAATAGCAAAATATAAAAAACTTGCTAAAAACAGTTTTAAAAAAGTTTGTTTTTTATTTTTATAATCAAAATTTCATAGGTCCTGAACTTTGTGAGAGTTGCACTACAGTCAACCAAAGTTCATCTGGTGTCCATCAACAAGAAGCAGGCAGAAAAATTGGATCTCGAAGTCCCCGTCGACGAGAAATTGCAAGAGATCACTGTGTCCGTGTCGGGACCTAAGCCTAAAATCGATGCCTTCAATCCACAAGGTGGTTTCCAAGCATTAATTTTCTATAGGAAATACATTTTTTATTTTGAATAATGAAAAAATTATTCAAAGGCGTGAAATTAACTCAATTGAAAATATTGCTCAACCTTGAGAACGCGTTGATTGTGACGATAAAAAATCCGAAGCCTGGGATGTGGAAGTTCATCCTGCAGTCCTCGTCCGAGCACACGATCAGAGTCACCGGATTGAGTTATTTCAATTTCGCTTACGGATTCTCAATGAAAGCAACAAATAACATGGTTAAAACATTCACGAGGCCTATGACAGGTTGCTAAAACATCTTACGCGCTTGAAAATATACGTTTCAAATAATTATAATCGAAATAACTTGATAACCCTTCAAAGGCTCTCCTACAAACTTACTCATCGTGACGACTCAGCTGACGGGCAGAGTCAATCAAGTTTCATTTGTCGGCTACACTGGAGAAATTATATTCATAAAGGAAGTTGAGCAAGACAGCTCAAACACGGCTATATATTACGTCAAAAATTTCAACCCACCTAACAAATTTTTCTTCATCAAAGTGCGTTGGTTCAATTATTTGAATTTAAAAATGATATTGTTCTGAAAACTATTTTCAAAAATTCTATCCCCAAGATCGAAGGTGTTGACGGTTCGAGTTACAAATTCCTACGAAGTAGCAGCATCGCAATCAGTCAGGTCAACCCGAAACCTCCTCGCATCGTCCTCGCCAAAAAATCGAAGGGTGTCTACGGTCAAAATGTTGTGTTGTCGTGCCTCGTACGCAGTGCCGTTCCTTTCAAGGCCTCCTGGTCCAAGGGAACTAGACAGGTCTCACACCTGGCAGACTACACGTTAGTTAAAAGTTTTATCCTTGAATATTCTATGTAACAATAGAAATTTGTCTCTTATCTGATGGTTTTGAAGAAAAGTTTTAAAGAAAAAGTTTAGGCGATCGTCATCTGTCTTCCTCAGTGATACATCGCTGATACATTTTTTATTTTATCGGTATATCATTGATGCGTTTATGTAATTTTTAGCGAAAGTTCAAACGTGACAGCAGAACTGAAACACGTTCAGAAATCTTCTCAAGGTACGTACACATGCAAAGCTTCCAACTCCGTCGGGACAAACTCTAAAAACACCGACCTCACTGTAACAGGTATTCAAACTTGTAACTGCCTCATCTTTAAACTAATCAAAAAACCAGTTTAGTGAAGATTTTCAAAAGATTTTAAAATTCAATACCCAGACCCACTACCAAACATTGTTAATGTTAAGAACGTCAGCGCCATTCCCGGTCGTGACGCCGTTCTGACGTGCATGGTTAAGTTCAACGGAGTCTACACATTCAAGTGGTTCAAAAAAGATAAGGAGAGTTTCAACTACAAGAATGTCGACCAGAGACACAAAATTCTTACAAATGGATCTCTGATCGTCAAGTAATGCCACTTGTTGATCTATACTTTTAAGTTTTAATGAGAATTTTTGACACATAGATTCAAATTTTTTACTTTATAATTTGGGATGTGTTTGTTGTTTAAATCTGTCTAATTATTAATTCTTTCTATATTTTTGTAATAACTATTCAAGTTTTAGCATATATTATAAAAAATACCTATACTGAAAAAAATGCTTAACGAAGGAAAGTGACAGAAATGGACTTAGGTGAGTACGTCTGTAGAGTTTCAAATGAAGGCGGACATGCAGAGGCCCACATATACCTCTCATTTTTCAGTTAGAAAATTTTGGGCAATCAATCAAAAAAAAAATTTGATTTCAATAAAATTAGTCTATGTCAGTTTCAGTTCAGCAAGAGTTTTTTTTTATTGTTTAATGTTTATAACGTAGCAAAAATTTGATCTTATAATAAATGAATGATGAGATGACGAGTGATTATAGCTACATTTTGATTAAGATGCAGACATTAACAAAATTAAACTGTTGAAATTGAACGACAAAAACAGAAAAGCCCAAAGTAACGGTAGTACCAAAAAGTCAATTCATGGTGCTGAACAAGGAGGCGACCATCAAATGCGTTTCCTCGTCGGAACCTCATCCAAGCATTCACTGGAAGAGAAATGGAGAAAAAATTACCCATGGAGACGAGAGGTAAGAAATGACCGTTACAATTTCATATTTGATACATTTATTCCATATGTATGGGAATAAAATATTAGGTAAGAAATGACTGCCACAATTTCATATTTGATACATTTATTCCACTTGTATGGGAATAAAATATTGCAATAAGGTAAACCTGAATCTATAATTGACTCTAGATACAAGCTTGGCAACGAAGGTTCTCTACACATCTTGCATCCAACACAATCAGACGAAGGATCGTGGGATTGTGTTGGCACGAATGAAGTGGGATCTGCCACGGATACTGCTACTCTCCTTCATAGTGGTCAGTTTTTACTTTCTTATAATTTAAATATTAAATTTTGTATTCAGATTTCCCGCTTTTTCCAAATGATATCTATTATTTATTTTTATTTATTCTTATTTAGACAATAGATAGATGTAAGTACATGAACAAATTGTTATTACAAAATTTGCCTTGCCAAAATTTCAGCCGTGCCAACTATATCAGTAGAGGCATCGGTTGTCCTGGTGAAGTTTGGTGACAATGCCGTCATGACTTGCAACGTTAAAGGAACTCCCAAACCAACTGTCACCTGGTTCAGAGATGGAGTTCTGGTTGGGAACCTTTTTTATATTTTTTTAAACTATTTAGTTAATTAATTTCGTATACGAATGCGAATATTTTATCTAAATCTTGATTCATCTTTAAATTTTTAATATTTCACTTAAAATAAAAATTATTTTACAAGAAAATAAAAGTTAAAAAAATAAACAAACAAACAGATAGAGAATAACCACTCGAACAAAGATTACGAGCTGGTTGTGGCGAACGTCGGCACGTCACACGTTGGTTCTTATAAATGTGTGGCCACAAGCATCGCCGGTTCTGTGTCGCAATTTATTCAGCTGAATGTTGGAGGTTGTCGTTTTTGTTGTTGATGTTGTTGATGTTTCCGTTTTTGTTGTTGTTACTTTTGTTGTGTTTATTTTACTTTTCAATATGGTTATTCCAACAACATTAACGTTAACCTCATTGTCCGTGAACTGAAACTGTCACAAATAAATTTTTTCAAAGATCTCTCTTTTTAAAATTACATGAAAATAATTACAAGATAAATAACAAAACTGGAAAGTCATGCACACTAAAGTAAAATTTATATTCTTATCTTGAAACCATTAACTTGCCTCAAAAACACAGAGGGCCCGCGGATCACAAAAGGCCCAAAAAGTCAGGGTGTGCACATTCTAACAGACATGGAACTCAGTTGTGTTGCCGAAGGCACCCCCAAGCCAAAAATAACCTGGTCCAAGACACAGAATAACAACAAAGTGGCCATTCAGGCTGGCGGTAAATTCAGTATTTCAGAAAACGGAAGACTTTCTGTTAAATGTATGCCTGTGTGTTTATGTGTGTGTGTTTATGTGTCTGTGTGTTTACTTACGTTTGGTGTGGTTTGTGTGTTTATGTGTGTGTGTGTGTGTGTGTTTATGTGTTTGTATTTGGCTCTAAAATTTGTTTGGTTAAAAAAATGAAAATTCAAAAACTTGTTTCCGTTACGAACAGCCATGACGAAAGCTGACGAAGGCCTGTACACGTGCACAGCAAGCAACAAGTTTGGCGTGGTTCACGAATCTGCATACATCGACATAACCGGCATGGGTTAGGCTTTTTTTCCAAACATCCCAAAATTTTCCACGCTGTTTCAAAATTCTAAATCGTAACATAACAATATACATCAGTAGAGTTTAATATAATGACTTACGCTGTAAATTATTAAGTTTATAAACATCTTTCATATCTTATTAAACAGTTTTTTTGCTTGAAATTGAAAAATGTTATCATTGAAAACAGTTTGTTCATAATATTTCCTGAAATGATGTTTCAAAAATAAAATACAACTTTTAGTTAAACCGGCTTTCGCCAAAGACCGCATCACCATCGAAACTCTAGAAGGGAGTGACGTGTTACTAGTCTGTGACGTCAGCGCCGGTGTGCCGAAGCCGGAAAAAATTTGGACGTGGAGAGGAGAAACTTTAAAATTATCTTACAAGGTCATTCTCAAGAACGATGGTCACGTGTTGTTGAGGAAGGTTAAAAGTGAAGACGCCGGTGAGTACGCGTGCGTGGCTTCAAACGTCGTTGGTAAAGCCACGCTTCTGGTGGACCTGGTGGTCATGGGTTAGTTGACTTTGTCGCAATTTCGAGATTTTATCCTGGCTACTTTATTTAATTACTAAATTATTAGAATTTCAAAAACGTGTAATTTCAATTTTTCTCACAGAGCCACCAACGCTGGACGACTCAGTGCTGGAGTTTGAAGTCGGTCTCGGTGAGTCAGTGCGTCTGCCGTGCAAGCCCAGGAAACAACAGCCCCACATCAACTTCACCTGGAAGAAGAACAACGAAGTCATCACGAAGCACACCAACAGTCGATACATACTCAGTGAAATTGGCGACCTTGACATTGTGAAGGCCAAGGAGATTGATGCCGGCATTTTTATCTGCGTCGTTAAGAACATGGCTGGAGTTAAAGAGAAGAGAATTAAGCTGACAGTTGTAGGTTGGAAGGATTTTTTATCACCATAACTATACTATATTTGGTTTAAGGTTATATAAACCATTACTTTAAACACATTTTTCGATAATCTTTCATTCAAGTTTATATATTTCAATATTTATTTGTTAAAATTTTCTCAGTGGCGCCAAAAATTATGGACGACATAGACGAGGTGAAGGTGACTGTGGGCAACACGGCTGAACTCCCATGCATCAGTTCGGGCGCGCCCCAGCCGACCATCAAGTGGACGAAAGGAGAGTCCGTGAAAATAACCTCGGATGACGGCCACATGACCATCAATTCGTTCGGGATGTTGACCATTGTGAAAGCGAGGATGGAAGATGCGAATGTGTACGAGTGTACTGCTACGAACAAAGCCGGACACGCCAGCAAAACTACCAAGCTCGTTGTCGTCGGTTGGAAATTTCTTATCATTTGACGCTTACCTCTTTTTTCGTTCCTGTGCGGTTTTAATAATTATTAAGTTTAATTATTTTATTATATTTAATCTAGTTAATTTTTTTATTTTTCTGATTTTTTGTATTTCATCATCATTCAGGGCCCACCACGTACAAGCCCGACGTGCCGGCAGTAGTTGTGGCAACATCGGGAGAGAAAGTGGAGCTGCCCTGCCAGACGAGGAAGAAGGTCGGGGAATCAACCATTCTCTGGAAGAAGAATCTCAAGACCATCGACTTCAAAAGTATTTTTCATTTTTGTCTTGCATTTATCTGTATCTTTGTGTTTGTGCGTGTGTGTTCGCTCATATTCGTCTCTACACGTTTATCCTTATATTTAAATTTGCTGAATAAATTATGCAAATCAATCGAATTAATTTCGGCGAATTAACCTAGATAATTTCTGCAAAACAAAAACCAAAACCCCAAGACTTGAAGAGATCTCGCCTGGATAGAAGAACGGGAACAATCATAATACCCCATGTTCTGAGAGAGGACGAGGGTAACTATATGTGCCTATCCAAGTATCTGGATGGTATCTACTCTAATAGAATACAGCTCATCGTTCATGGTTGGTATCTTTGTTTGTGTGGATATGTGTGAAGGTATTTGTTTGTGTGTGGATGTGTGTGGAGGTGTGAAGATGTGTGAATATGTGTTTGTACGCGCAAACACCAACATACAAACACACAGATACGCAAACACGAACACACACACACACACACGTCGACATAGTACCTCCCGTAATCATAAATCGTCCGCCACCTATGTACGTCATCAACACGAACCGCCGTCTAACTCTCCCGTGCAAGGCTCTGGGATATCCACAACCCCTCATCAAGTTCTGATGATGATGGTGGTGGTGGTGTTGATGATGATTGCAATGGTGATGATGATGATGATGATGGTGGTGGTGGTGATGGTGGTAGTGATGATGATGATGATAATGGTGGTGGTAGTGGTGATGATGTTGATAATGAATAACTTTTTATAAAAAAAAAACTTAACCCTGAAAAACATTCCATCTCAAGATGGCAGCGAAAGCACAAAGACCTCTTCAACTACCAGGACGGAGAAAGAATCCCATCCATCAACCATCACTACAGCATGGGATTGGACGGATCGCTGATCATCAATGACGTCATAGAGGAAGATGAGGACGAGTACGAGTGTGTGGCGGAAAATATCGCCGGCGTCGACTGCCAAAACGTCACCGTCAAAGTTAACGGTCGGTGTGTGTGTGTGTGTGGTGTGTGCGTGTGGTGTGCGTGTGGTGTAGTGTGTGCGTGTTGTGTTGTGTGTGTGTGTGTGGTGTGTGTGTGCGTGTGGCGTGTGTTTTATTATTTATTATTCATTTCGATAATTTAATGTAACTCTGATTTTGGTTGACGATTACAGAAGCGCCAAAATTCATGGACGGCAAAACGTACGTGCGTATACGCGGCTACATAAACAGAGACCTGGCGTTGAACTGCGATGTCAGAGGCGATCCTACCCCCACCATCGTTTGGTCGCTTCATGGTTTGTTAGGCTTGGCATGCGAAAAAATTTCCATTTGCCAGCAGTTTTTAATTTTGTTGATTAATTCGATTTCAATTCAATCATCAGTTCGAAATCATTTTTGGTAGCAAATTTATAAACATATCAAATCTCTAAAGTTTTTGATTGGCAATGAATTCGGTCATAAAAATTCGAAATTAATAAACCAGTAAACCAGCAACATAAAAAAAATTGTCGTCATTCAGGACACCAGCTATCAGCGTCAAGCAAATACCACATCTCAAAGAAGCAAACCCACCTGACAATCGTCAGTCTCCAGATGAAAGATGTCACAAAGTACGTCTGCCTGGCTTCAAATGAAGCCGGAAGTCTTGAGAAAACTTTTGATGTCTACGTCATAAGTTTGTTATTTGATGGTGTTGTTTGATGACTGTTTAGTTGATTAGTTGGTTGATTGGTTGGCTGATTGATTGGTTGATTGGTTGGCTAATTGGTTGGTTAATTGATTGGTTGGTTAATTGATTGGTTGATTGGTTGGCTTGTTGGTTGGTTGTTTGATTGGTTGATTGGTTAGCTTGTTGGTTGGTTAATTGATTGGTTGATTGGTTGGTTGGTTAATTGATTGGTTGGCTGGTTGGTTGATCGGTCGATCGATTGATCAAAAATATTAAAACTGCAACACATTATTTACGCACGCACACACACGCACACACACGCACGCACACCAACAACAAACACGCACACACACAAGCACACATTTATTTCAGACTCGCCACACTTTTCTGACAACGAAAAATCTACCGTATACATAACTGTGCACGTGAAACACGAGGTCATCATGAAGTGCCCAGTTGTGGATGCTACGGAAATCAAATTTTTCAAGGGAAGTTCCGAGGTCAGTGCCAAATCGGGCAGGTTGCACGTCACCCGGAACGCTCTGATGATCACCAGGGCCGAAATGACGGACGCTGGACACTACAAATGTGTGGCCAGCAACGAGGCTGCAAGTATTGGGAGGACCTTCATTCTCAAAGTTATTTGTTAGTTGTGTTAATTTTTCTTGTTAGAGTATTGTTTTTACAAATGCAATTTGTAAACATTTTCTTACGTAACTCTTGTAGGCATTTTTTTTCATCATTTTATTTGATATTTTCAGCCGATCTGCAAATAGAAGACAATTTCCAAAAAGTCATCATTGAAGTCATTAAAGGTCAACCATTCACCTTGAACTGTAGAGCCCGCGGTCAACCACATCCAACTGTCACGTGGTTCAAAGGAAGTCACGTGATTGAAGGGGGTAGTGGGGGCGTGGTCATAAATGAGCACGCGTTACAGGTCTCTCACTCGATGGAAGGGCATGCAGGCGATTGGCAGTGCCAGGCCAAGAATGAATATTCAAAAGCTGTCAAACTCTTCCATGTCATTGTCCTCGGTTGGTGGGTTGCTGAAATTGTATCGCAACTTTGACATATCTTACAAAAAACTACTAACAACTTAATCCTAACTTTTCAATGTTTATTACAAATTTTTGTTCAAGTTAACCCAATTTCTGTCTCAAGTTTTCATTTCAATGAAAACATTTCCTACCAGTTCCACCAAAGATACACCCAGACACCAAAACCCTGTACGAGATGAGGTACTACGCCCGGGTCACCCTCACCTGCACAGCCACGGGCTTTCCAACACCCAAGATTAATTTCCTAAGAAACGGTCACGTCATAAAGTCTGGAGTCGTATACGAAGTTTCGGGCTCCAGTTTGGTTATCAAAAATTTGGATAGTAAGAGCCTCGGGGCTTATACTTGTCTGGCAGTAAACAAGGCCGGTGAAGATACTAAAGATATCATTGTTAAGTTGAAAGGTTGGGTTGGAAATTTGTACCCTTTGTACTCTTTGAAAATTGTACCCCACTTTACTACATTTTCATTTAAATGACTTTAGTGAATACAATTAATATAGGATAGATTGTATAGTGTCGTATTACTTTCGCTGAAAATGACATGAACACTATTATATCGATTCTACTTTCACAACTTTACAAATCTATTTTTGATTTTATTATTTTACAGTTGGATTTATTAACTTTTTTTGGATTTTTTTTTAAACTATAGCGATACCAATAGCTTTCGACAAGTCGCACCACGTCAGGATAGTAAAAATAATAGAAGGCCATTCTAAGACGCTCTCCATAAATTATGTCGGCGAGCCAGAACCCGAAATTGCCTGGTTCAAAGACGGCTCGAGAATTAACTTTCATAGTGAATCGAGGTAGTCGAATTTTTTAAAACGTGTTGTTGTATAATTATTATTTTTAATAATTGTGATTAAAAAAATAAATAAAAATAACTTAATTAAATAAATAAATAATTAATTAATTAAAAAACTAACTAGATACCAGCTGTCAAAAGACTTCAAGCAACTGACTATAACATCAGCGCACTTATCAGATGAGGCGATTTTTATGGTGAAAGCTCAAAATGAATACAGCTCAGATGTTATTGAATTCCAAGTCATTGTTTTAAGTCAGTTGGTACTTAGGTGTAAACTTGGGTAGTATTGTATATTTTTTGGTATGATTATGTTTTATTTTGGTATTATCGTTTGCAACTTTTTTGTAGTTTGTATTTCTCAAGAATTTATGTTTTTTTCCTAATTACGAATTAAATTTCATCTGATAGATTTTTCAATCAATATTTTGCTTGTCTACAGTACCGGCAAAGATAAGAGTGGAGACGAGTACCAAGTCAAAATCGTTCGCCATCAAGCACGAAAAATTCACGATCTTTTGTGACGTCATAGGGAAGCCGGTCCCAACGATCACGTGGTTGTTCAATGACAAACCGCTAAAGGACAGTCAGAAGTATGAGTTGACCGGCGGTGATAAATATTTGACCATTAGAAGGACTGATATAAGAGATGATGGTAAGTTTTAATGTTTAGGGTGTCTGGTTCTTCTGCTGTTGTTGTGTTGTAGTATCCGGGTTCTAGTGCAAAAAGATCCCTCCCTATCAAATTTATTGTGTCTGCTGCATGTATGCCTGCCTGGATCAGATTACTTATGAAAATTTTAAATGTCTACAAAATTATATTCATAATAATATTGAAGCAATATTTATAACAATAATAATAATAATAATAATTGATATAAATAGGAACACACGCACACACACAGGCGTACACACACACACACGAACACACAGGAACGTATACCTGCATTGCAAAGAATGAAGCCGGCCAAGACAAGAGAAACTTCTTGTTAAATATTTACGGTAGGTTGTAACAGAAAATATAACTATAATTATAAAATAAAATCCTAACTATAAAATATCATTTCAAAATGGTATACCATTTTTGATAAATTTTAACAACGAAAAAAAAACATAAAAAATCACCAACTCAAACATTATTATCAGTGGCTCCAACAATCGAAGAAGCGGATTTCAAACCGCAGGGCATTAAAGAGTCAAGCATTACATTACGCTGCATAGCTCACGGAATACCCTATCCAAAAATTACCTGGTATTTGGGTGCCACACAAATACTTATGTCAAAAAAGTTTAAGATCATGGAGCAAGGGCGTCACCTAGTTATCGATTCTTTGCTACTGACTGACGCTAACACGTACCGATGTGAGGCTGTTAATGTTGTCGGGAAGGCCTCAAGAGAATTTGTGCTGTCCGTTATGTGTTAGTTTTTGTGGGTCTGGATAGTTGGTTGGTTGGTTGTTCTTTTGTTTGTTTGTTCATCTGTTTGTTCATCTGTTTGTTCGTTTGTTTATCTGTTTGTTCGTTTGTTCATCTGTTTGTTTTTTTATTGATCGAGTTGTTATTTATATTTATAAATATGAAAAAATTTCAGGATTGACATTTTACAAAGTTTAACGGTTTCGAAAGGCCGTACTTAAAACGTACATTAAAGATTAAACATACAAAATTATACAAAAACTAAAACAACATTTAAAAAAACACAACAAAAACATAACACCAACAAAACG
This sequence comes from Helobdella robusta, assembly GCF_000326865.2. Classification (NCBI taxonomy): domain Eukaryota; kingdom Metazoa; phylum Annelida; class Clitellata; order Rhynchobdellida; family Glossiphoniidae; genus Helobdella; species Helobdella robusta. The sequence continues at coordinate 656,279 of NW_008705379.1, read as the reverse complement.
AGACACAATACAAAAAACAATTTTTACCATCTAGTACCACCAACATTGGACGAAGCCAACATGGTAGCCAACCCAAAAGTAGCCATCGGAAGGTCAGTGGGTACTTCACAGTACCAGTACCTCACAGTATCTCACCTAGCACTATACACTTCATACAGTATCATGTATCGTATTAATGTTTACAGTACCATGTATTTAAAATGTGTATCATACTTGAAATGTATTTAATGCAGTTAATACAGTCTAGTGTACGGTTTAGAGTACAATTGAGTGTATTGGTCTGATAAGTTTTGTACTTAGTATCGATATGACAATGAAAATTATTTTTAAATTAAATATATAAAAAAGTTTATTGTTTAGTATTGAAATTAAAATATTAGTTTGTATACCTAATATACACGCAAATATTAAACAAAATACGCAATACGAACAAAAGGATTTCATACCACCCCTCCCCAAAAACAGGAGGGTGATGTTAGAATGCCCAGTTTCTGGGGGTTACCCACCGCCCCAAGTTACGTGGTTCTACGAGGATAAGCCTATATCTATTGTCGTAGTGAGAGTTTGTCCGTGTTTGTCTATCTGTATGTCTGTTTGTTTGTCTGTCTGTCTGTGTGAATTTTCTTGTATCGAACTTTTATATAAACAGTACAATCTCCAAAATCACTTTAATTTCATTTTTAATTCATTTATTCGTTTATTCACCCAATCGTTCAATCGTTCATTCATTCATTCATTCATTCATTCATTCATTCGTTCGTTCGTTCGTTCATTCATTCATTAATTCATCCATCCATTCATTCATTCACCCATTCACTTGCTAACTTTTCAGGCTAAACAAGTCGAAGTGATTGACGGAGGGAAGTTTGTGCGCATAAATCAAGTACAAAAGTACCACGAGGGCAAGTATACGTGCGTTGTCGCCAACCAAGCTGGCTCCATCAAGAAGACCTTCAACTTGGAAGTCTTAGGTCGGTTGATTGTAGCAGAAGTAATCTAACGGAAATTTTAATTTAACAGTGATTTGATTATGACAGATGAAATAACAGTTGATTATATCTCGTAAATTGTAGAGATAATTATTTATTATTATTATTTATTATTTATTCTGATCTTAAAAATTTCATATTTTTATTTTTTATAAATGCAGTTCAAGTAACAATTGATGACTCTGATAGACTGGTGGATGTGTATGTGAAAGAAGGCGATGTGGCAATCTTGGAGTGCATTGCTCATGGTCAGTTTTTAGAGGAACATGTTTTTTAGTTTTTCAACCATCAAGCTCACACACACATTCACGCATACACACATACATTCACACACACATATATATATATATATATACGCACAGGCAAGCCCACTCCGTCAATCATGTGGATGAAAGATGGAACGCCTGTCATGGATCTTGATCTTCCTAATCTGAAAGAAAATGACCACGGTCAGTCAAATGCATGGATGAATGGATGGATGGATGTATAGATGCATAGATGGATGGATAGATGCATGGATGAATGAATAAATGAATAGATGAATGAATGTTCGAATTCTCATTAAAAAAAAAACAAAAAAAAACAAAAAAAAACAAAAACAAAAAATTTTGTATTAAACCTGAATTGATTAAAAAAATGAACAGACTAACAAATACATAACTTAAATTTCTATAATTTTCCATAATTTTCCAAATGGTTAATTCAAAATTTTTACTCAATCTTTACCAGGCAAGCAACTGACCATCCACAAAGCAGCGGCGTCGGACGCGGGCGACTACATCTGCCAGGCCACCAACACCGCTGGACAGAAAAAGAAAAAATTCAAACTCTACATTCTCAGTGAGATCATTTTCATTTGTATTTATTTACAAATGGTATTTAATTTCTGTTGATATTAATTCAAAATTTGACAACTTTCAGTCCCTGCGTTCGTAGCTAACCCTGACGACCAGCCGACCATCAACACGGATGTGGGTGCGACAGTGAGGTTGAATTGTGAAGCCCGTGGAGTGCCCACACCCGCGATCACGTGGTACAAAGATAATGTTCTCATTGATTATGAAAGTATTGGAACGGCTTACAGTTTTGAGAATAACAATCAGGTTGGTGTTCTTTTTCAAATTTTTACAGTGTCATATATTTTTTTTTACTTCTATTTGAAAATTTTATTTTGCAAAAATGAACTCGTCTATGTATACAGTAAATAATAACTTGAATATATTTACTGCATTTTTATAAAAATTCAATAAAACGTACAAGTTTCGGAAAAATTAAACTGTAAAAAGTTTTCTGAACCGATAATTTTTGACTGAACGCATATGGCAGGTGTTCATATTTTCATCCGTGAGTGCCTCTAACAACGGTCAGTACTACTGCGAAGTTAAGAACAAAGCTGGTAGTGCCAGGAAGAAGTTCGTCGTCAATGTCAGAGGTGATTTTTTCATTTTGTACTTTAGCGATTAAATAGCCATAACTATGCTTCGTGAACTTTATTGACTCAGACACACACACACACACACACACGCACTCACACACACACATGCGCGCGCGCGTGCGTCTTTTTCGTCTATTCGTTATCTACTATATTGTTATTTAAACTATTGTTTTATACACTATAATGACACAAGCCCTGACGGAATTTTATATTTCGTAAAAACTCCCTTCGATATCTAAATTTGCGATAATTTCTCCAGAGAAATAATAACTCCAATAATAACTCCAGAGAAATAATAACTCCAATAACAACTCCAGAGAAACAAGAAATTAAAAAACCGGCGCTTAGCAGAGAAGTGAAAGTGGTTCTCAAAGTAGGTCAGCCGGTCAGTTTCGAGTGTGACATAGCTACCTCAGTTGCAGATATGGCCAGCATACGTTGGCAAAAAGATGAAACGGAGATAACAGAAGGAGACCATTACAGGCTGGTCAAGCGTGGGACGGTTCTGGAAATCAGCAGCGTTGTTGGCAGCGACGATGGCACATATTCGTGTCAAGTGGCTGACGACAGCGGAGTCAATGTTAAACGGTTTATTCTTAATATCAGGGGTTAGATGGATGTTTTGGAAAGAGTTTTTTTTTTTGTTGTCATTGCAAAAATTTTGTTGCATGTTGTGATGTTTCTGTTGTAGTTGTTGTTTGTGGAGTTGTAGAAAGAGATGTACTGAAATTATTTCAACAAAACTCGCTTCTAGCGCCGCCAACAATTGTAACAAGCCACAGAATGTTGCGAGCGAACGTCGGCTCCATAGTGACCATGAAATGTACAGCATACGGTAGGCCCATTCCTAAAATTAGTTGGATGAAAGATGACGTCATCCTGAGATCTACATCTGGTTGGGTTTTTATCGGGAGAAATTTTTTAATTTATTTTTAGATTTGATTTTTTTTTTGCATCCAAATGTTTTCCAACTAATTTTTTTTATAAGTTTCATAGATTTAAATATACTAAATAATTTGCAGGCAATTCCTCTTTCAATTTTTTTTTATTTTCACTCACATTTTAAATATCCAATTTACAACAATATAAGATTTTTTAATAGAAATTCACCTCTGAATTTAAATTAATTAATATTAATTACTGATTAATCGTAATTCCAGAAATGAACCTCAATTCAAACGGCATGATGCAGTTCGCCTCCATCAGGCAGCAGGACGCGGGCACGTACGTGTGCATCGCAGAGAACGAAATCGGGAAGGCCGTCGCCGAAATTAAGATCACCGTTGAAGGTGGGTTGGTTGGAATGATGGTGACAGTGATGATGATGACTGATAATAATGGTGAAGATGACGACGATGAAGATGATGATGACGACATTGGTGAGAAGTTAATGTATCTATTGAAGGTAGTCTAGTAGGTATAAGAAAGTTAGCTGGTTAACGCTGCAACTAAACCTAATTTTTCCAAAAGACTTGCCCGTAATAGAAGAAAGTGACATGAAAATAATTCACGGTGTGGTTGGACTTGCCATCGTTATCCCCTGTAAGGTCAGCGGAAATCCCCTACCCTCAGTGACCTGGCAGAAGGGAAGTGTGGTACTTGATGCCTCTGAAAGTTAGTACGTGTGGCAGTGGTGGTGTTGTGGCAGTAGTGGTAGTTCCAAATGTTGGTATTTTAGTAATTTTATTTCAAGTAAAAACAGCGATGAACAAATTCAACAGAAGGTTACAAAATTTTGTCTGATGGCTCCTTAAAGATCTTGTCTGTGAGTCAGTCAGATAGCGGCATATACGTCTGCAAGGCCACGAGTGCTACTGGTTCTGCCTTTGCACAGAGGAAACTCGAGTTGACAAGTTTGTGAAATATTAATTTAATTATGATAATTTTGTCATAATAATGGTATAATTACGATTAATATTAGTTGGTTGAATGTTAGTTTTTGTAGTTTATTTGTTGGAGGTGTTTATTTGTTTGGATTTTGTTGCTGTCTTACATTTAAAATATTTTTAATAACTGTTCTTTTTTTAATTTAACTTCAAAGTAAATTGAAAGCTAGTGTCATTACAAAGAGTCGAAACATTTCAATTTATCGAAAGATTAACTTAATTCAAACAAAACCACACCAAAACGAAAATGAAAATAACGAAACGAAAAAACTTAACAAAACCTCTTCCGCCAAAGTTGGACCGGTGATAGAGGAGTCAGAAAAAACATTCCGGGTGATAACTGGCAAGGATCTGGTCCTCCCTTGCAAGGCTTCAGGCTCCATTGTACCTGACATCAAATGGCTGAAGAATGGTCATCCTATCAAAATTGGTCCCAGTCAGCGATTCAATGTACTGAAGAGCGGCTGGCTTGTCATATCCCATTCCAAGTTTCTTCATATTTTTGTGATTTGATTAAAAATTTCTTCTGTATTTTGTAATTAATTAATTATTTTATTTAATTTTTTTTATTTTTTATCTTTGTCACGCAGAGCCAGTGACGTAGGCAGGTACACTTGCATTGCACAGAACAGCGAGGGAACCGCAAGAATTGATATTGAAGTCATCATAAATGGTACTACAATGACGTCATTTTTTTAGAGATGCTTTTCTTTTTTTTTAAATTTTGTTTTTTTCTGTTAATCATTCAACTTTTCACCGAAACAAAACAATTGCAAACAACAACTCAATCCAACAACAACTCAACAAAATCAACACCACAGAACTACCAGAAATCACCATCGAACACAGCCAAGTCATCGTCACGAAGGGTGACAGAGCTCGCCTTGAGTGCAAAGTTTATGGGTCACCACGGCCCAAATTGAAGTGGACGAGAGGGGGCGAGGAGATAGGTGTAAATGAAGGGGGCAAATATAGATTGGAAGGCGAATCCAGCATTCTTGTCATACCAGAAGTTAAGGTGCGTCGACCCCGCGGGCCGTTCAATTCTACAATACTTTTTTGGTCCTTCTTAATGATGTTGCTATCAGCAGCATGCAATGCCTAAATTGACGCATATCACACACGCACACACACACACACACACACATACACACACACACTTTACGTTTGACAGTTTGGAATCTTGTTGCATTCGAACACAGTCACTGCAACAACGGTGCCAAGCATCTTAGCCATTAAACCACATAGTTTTACTTTGAATGTAATAATTCTTCAGAGAGAAGATTCCGGAGCCTACGTATGTTCAGCTAGTAATGCAGCTGGTGTAGAGGCCAAGGAAATCATTCTGCACGTTAAATGTACGTCTGAATGTTTCTCATGAATAAATGCATAAATTATGCAAATCAAGAGGGTTTTCTTAGTAGAAACCACATTTGAATAAATTATTTCTAGCTACGCCCAAGATTCAGATAAGTCAGCAGACGACAACGCTAATGGAGGGCGGAAAAATTGAACTGCAGTGTGAGGTTCATGGCTATCCGACACCGAAAGTTGAATGGGTGATTAATGGAATGAATTTTAATGGTTGGCATTCTTAGGAATATTTGGTCTGTCTGTGTGCGTGTGTGTGTGAATGTGAGAGAGAGAGAGAGGAAGTGGTTGTGTGTGTGTGTATGTATGTATGTGTGTATGTGTGTGTGTGTGTGTGTGTGTGTGCGTGTGTGTGTGTGTGTGTGTGTGTGTGTGTGTGTGTGTGTGTGTGTGTGTGTGTGTGTGTGTGTGTGTGTGTGTGTGAGAAAGAGAGAGAGAGAGAGAGATAAAAATGTCACAAAAATATAGCATAATTCTTGTTTATGATTCCCAAACATTTCAACAAAAATACCAAACCCACAGAAGCGAAAATGAAACTGAAACACGATAGACTTTTTACTGGTAACTTTGAAATATTTTGAAAAATTTATTTAATTTTTAAGATATGTAAAATATCAATCAATCAATCAATCGATCGATCAATCAATCAATTAATCAATCAACCAACCAATCAATCATTCAATCAACCAATCAATCAACCAATCAATCATTCAATCAACCAACCAACCAATCAACTAACCAACCAACCTCTCAGTATCCAAATTCTCTGCAACTGTAAGCAAGCTGATAATAGACAACATCTCTAGTGATGACTCCGGTAAGTATGCATGCGTTGCAAGCAACGAAGCTGGAACGCATAGGAAAGAAGTCGTTATCTCCATCAAAAGTTTGTAGCTGTCGTTTGTAGTTGCTGTTTGTTTGTTTGTCTGTTTGTTTTTTTGTTTGTTTATGTGGTCTTTTATTGATTTATTTTTTAATTTACATATTAATTCATCTGTCAATTCATCTTTTAACTCATTTTCTAATTCATCCATTCATAATATCGTTAATAATTTCATAAACTAGGTTATTGATTCTCGATTGCCTAAATGAATAAATGAATGAATGAACGAATGAACGAACGAACAAATGAATGAATGAATGAACGAACGAATGCAGGAAGCGAAGGATGTTCCAAAGCCAACTGCCAATACGAATGCGAAGATGCAGATGACGGCAAATTCAGATGCAAATGCCCCAAAGGCTACAGATTGGATAGTGACGGAAGATCTTGCAAAGGTATTTTATGGGAGAAACTTTTTAATTATCACAAAAATTATAAGTAATATTATTTCATAATTATTATTATACATTATAATTAATATTATTATAATTAATATTATTATAATTAAACTTATTATAATTAAAATTATTAAAATTATTACAATTAAAATTATTGTAATTAAAAACAATCACCCCTAATACGGTCAGATATTGATGAATGCGCGGCGAAAACGGCCCGCTGTGGTCCAAACGAGTTCTGCTTCAACACGAAGGGCAGTTACAAGTGCGTGGATGTTTCGTGCCCGCCAGGCTACGATAGAGATGCAACCGCCAAGTTAGTTCTATTTCTTGCTGACCGACAGCCAGCCACTACCTACCACAACCAGCTTCTACCAACCACAACCAACTTCTACCAACCACAACCAACTTCTATTAACCACAACCAGCTCCAACTACTCACAACCTACCAAAATCAATCACAACCAACTACACTCAACCACAATCAATCACATTTTACCACAACCAACCACAACTAACCTATTACCACAACCTACCACAACCAACCACAGCATCTGTACGCGACAATGCAACTCAGAGGACAACGTCTGCGAACGTAACGGCGTCTTCTACAAGGAAACCTTACAGTACGTCTTTGTGGCCATGTCTAGCCACATTGAAATGCAACAAACGGCTTTCAAATTATCCGCCTATGACGACCGCCACAACTTCTTGAAGCAAGCCACATTTACAATTCTCAACCAGCACGAAGTTCCATTTGGAATCCGCAAGGATGAAGAAACAGGCAAGGCATTGGTGTACGTTTTAACTCACCTGAAAGAAAATTTCGTCTATAAGATTAAGATAAATGCCGTTTCTAAGGACCTAGTCAAAGAGAATTTATTCTTACAGAATACATTCTTCGTCCATGTTTATGTTTCTCAGTATAACTTCTAAGTTGGTGATGATCTGATGATTGAAATGATCATCATCGTCACGCTGTCCTAATTAAATTAGCATTAACCTCGACTACTATTTAATCACCGTAATCGTTGTAACTGTACCTGCTACCATTGAATCATACGGTCGTCACCACCGTTCAGTCATAACGTAATTCGAATCATCGTCATCGTCGTCGTCATCTTCACATACTTCACATAGAAGCTTTATCATCTTCATCAAGTTAAACATGGTATGTAGCTGGGCATCGTTAAAATCATCATATGAAATGATTAATTGGCTATCTCTTATCATATATATTTATTTATATACATATATATATATATATATATATATATATATATATATATATAGTTTGATTTATTTGCAATATTCATTCGTTCGTTCATTCATTCATTCATACATATTGTATGTATATATATATATATAAATATATATATATATATGTATATATATGTATATATTTATATACAATATCACAATAATAAACTATATATATCAACCTATAATATAATCTATAATATTAATAAGGTGAATGTTTATTTATTTGTATATTTATTTGTCAATTTATTTATTTTATTTATGTGTTTATGTATTTATTAATTTATTTATAAATTTATTTATTTGCAATATTCATTCATTCATCCATTCACTCATTCATTCATTCATCTATTCGCTCATTCATTCGAACAAATTTTTCGGTCGTTCGTACGTAAAATGAAAATACAACTTAAAAACTTGATGCTACGAATTCCAATTACATTGTGTGTGTGTGTGTGTGTGTGTGTGTGTGTGTGTGTGTGTGTGTGTGTGTGTGTGTGTGTGTGTGTGTGCGTGCGCGTTCGTTTAAATCAGTTTAATTCGAGTAGCTGGACTTTTGAAATCATTCCATTTCAACTACTATTACAAAGTTATCAAGGTGGTATGGCTTGTGGAATATTAATTATAACCATCATGTTTTGTTTTATTCAATATTTTTTCTCGTTCCTTTGCTCATTTGATCTTTCATTCCTTTATCTTCAAACAATCGATCCATCAACCAATCAATCGATCAATCGATCAACCAATCAATCAATCAATCAATCAATCAATCAATCAATCAATCAATCAATCAATCAATCAATCAATCAATCAATCAATCAATCAATCAATCAATCAATCAATCAATCAATCAATCAATCAATCAATCAATCAATCAATCAATCAATCAATCAATCAACCAACCAATCAATCAAGCAACCAACCAACCAACCAATCAATCAATCAATCAATCAACATATTAATTAACCAATCAATCAATTAATCAATCAATCGACATATCAATTAACCAATCAATCAATTAATCAATCAATCGACAGTTCAATCAACATATACATCATCCAGTTGTTTCTGGTTATTTATTAATATTATAATATGGATTCGTGTGAGTGTCATTTGATTAAATATATCATTGGAGTTTGTTGTGATCTACAACGTTAACAAAATTTGGCACGCAACTATAGTGTGAATAATCATAAATAATAACAATCATATCAATAATAATAATAAAACAAATAATAATGATGATAATAAACAAAAAAAAACAATAAAAACCATTAATAATGACAATCAAAACCATTAATAATGGCAATAATCAACGATTACAAAACCAGGGACATGTCGAATGGTTCAAGGGTCGACGGCACTGATGATGATGATGGTCAAGATGATGATGACCATGATGATGATGACGATAGTGACGAGATGTCGATGTTGGAGAAGATGATGATAAAAAAGATGATGATGGCGATGGTTGTGATTGTGATGAGGAAGATGATTATGGCAATGGTGATGATGGTAATGATGGTGATGACGATGGTGATGATGATGATTAGGATTAAGAGGATGATGATGATGATGATGAGTCAACTCTGAATCCCATGGACTTTAAGTTTTTCGTTATGACGTTGAAGGACATTGTCATACGACCCTGCGTTTTCATCCTTGTAACTGGCGTGTGTGCGTGCGTGCGTACGTGTGTGTGTGTATGTACGTGTGTATGTGTGTGTGTGTGTACGTGTGCGTGTGTGAGAGTGTACGTGTTGGATCATCTCCTCGTCATTATCACCATCTCATCACACGCACACATCATCACCACATCATCATCATTATCATCATCATCCTATCATCATCATTATCATCATCGTCATCATCACATCATCGTCATCATTATCGACATCCTATCATCATCCCATCATCATCACATCATCGTCATCATCACATCATCGTCATCATCACATCATCGTCATCATTATCATCATCATCCTATAATCATCATTATCATCATCACCTTCTCGGCCATCCCCTTCGGCCAGTATCCGCGGGTCGGAGAGTTCGGGCCTTCTGCTGGTCAGCCAGCTGATCAGCTGTTGGATTTGAGACGAGGATTCAGGTACAAACAGTGGAATTGTTTTAACGTGCCTGCAGAAAAAAAGTTATAATTATAAAAATTATTATGATTTATTATTATTATTAAAATGAAAATATTAAATATTATTGGGAAGACGGTCTGATGGCTAAAACGCTTGGTTGTTGCGACGTGTCATTTACAAAAAAAAATATATTCAAGTACGTTGTCATCCTTGTGTGATGTGTGTGTGTACGTGTGTGTGTACGTGTGTGTGTGTGTGAGAAAGTGTACGTACGTTGTCTCATTGATGCATCTAGAGTAAAAGCAGTAAAAAAGAATGACCTCTGACATTTTTAAATATTAATAACTATAGAAAAAAACAAATTGACGCAAGTGAATTTAAACTATCACAAAAACCTCCCAGCTACAGTAGGGATGTGAGTCATGCCGTAACCCCTGATGACGTCATTCCCAAACAAGTCGTATCCGTAGACGTGTATCACTATTCTAGGCCCTGGAAAAATTACGAAAGATAGCTCAGTGATTGTATGCCTAACCCTTTTTATCTCTGTTGAATTGATTGGCAAAATGAAATATTATAATTAATGCAACTAAATATTATAATATAATAATGCATATTAATTTATGTTAATGAATGATTAAGACAGTAGATTGGACGTCACGTACATCCGAACGGATTAGTGCTTTTGAATCCGACTTCTAATGGGAAATTGATTACAAAAATCTGCCTTCCATCTTGACTTTTTTTCACTGTTTGAGACAAACCTTCCTCCAAACCCTTGATTTGAATAATTCGCATGTTTCGTTTAAATACGACAGATTTTAAAAAAACCCAATAGATTCGGTTTTTATTCATTTTATACACGAGCAGCACATTGTATAGTATAGTATAGATATCATCATAAACGACGCTAATGTATTTAAATTGCAAATTTCAAAAACAGCTAAAATTAATGGTCAATAACATGCATATGTTTCAATTCAATAATAAAATTGTTATCTCAAACATAGTGGCTAATATCCAGAGATATCGACAAAACACACAAACACACTCAAACACACACATAGACAGATAGACACACACACAGACACGTACATACACATATACAACACAGTATGCTCAAATCATACACTATTTATTTTTATGCACTGTTCTTTGAAAATCTCACCGAAGCTATATCCCAGTCCTGGCCAAAAACGTACTGGTACCGACAGTAGATATCATCATACTGGGGAAACTGTTTAGGTTTTGTTTCATTCATTCACCATATTTTATTTCAATATTTATTCATTAATTAAATAATAATGATTTTTATACCACCTCAGCTGTTTCAATTTGACCATTGACCATTAACAGAAATACGGTCTCGTTGCCTAAAGACATCTATAAAAAAATTATATTTCAAAGTTAAAGTTTAATTATAAAGTTAAAATTTTATTCTTTGGTTGTATAAAGGTTTTTAAATGATCAATTTAGGATTATTTTGGATAAAATTAACTTTTTTAATAAAAATAGTAAGCGTTGCTTTGGCAACGGATCAAAGACCAAATGAATCATATATTTCCATAAATATTAGAAGTTTAAAGTATCACTTTTTTCTGAGGTGTTTAACTTTATTATACGTTTTTGTATGCAATATGTTTTTAATTATTAATTAATTAAATTAAAAAACTAATTAAAAAATTGCATAGAAATGCTGCTAACCAATCTATGAAGAGAAACCTTTGTAGCACCTTACGGTGTTTGAAGAACCCGCTCGTTTTAATTACACTGACAATAATAAAATACTTTTCAAATACTGTGATCGCCATTTTTCTACTTTCAATCATTATTTTGCTCGTTTACGAACTTTTTTAGAAATAAACAAAGAAATTTACTATTTCTATAAAATCTATATATTTATAAAAGTTTTTGAAGATAATGATTTTTTGTTTTAACCTCTCTTGGACATAGCAATGGCTGACAAAAGAAAACTTCATGGTTAGTCTTCCTTTTTTATTTTTTGTCTGCTTGCTTTTTATAAAGTTCTGATCTTTTGTTAAGACGTGTTTCACTGATTTTAGTGTAGCTTTGCGCATTTTATTTATTGATTGAATTTAATTTAATTTTCATGAACCTGCAGCTGAGGTTGATCGCTGTCTGAAGAAGGTTACAGAAGGTGTGGAAGCTTTCGAAGATATTTGGAAAAAAGTAAGTGTGGCTGTTGATTGATCGTCGTTGAGAGAGTTCTCTTTTGATAAATGATAAATGAAGTGCTTGCTATGTTTGCTTCTATAAAATTTTTGTGACTATTTTTTGACTCTTCTGATTGATGATTGTTATATCATCATCTTTGTCTGATTTAAGTCTTTAGCTAAAAAAACTAACTTGACTAAACTGGCAATCTTTTTAAACGTTTTTCAACTAATTTTACTAGGTGCACCAAACAAATAATGTCAATCAAAAAGACAAATTTGAATCAGATCTCAAGAAAGAAATCAAAAAGTTACAGGTACGAACATTTATCCTTTTCATAACATTATCTCATCTTTTGATCATATTTTTTTAATAATATTATTATTATTTATAATTGACCAAAAAATATTACCAAATAGATGATAATTTATTATTATTTTCATTTGGTCCTCAATGATTGGCGTATGTTTTTTTTAAACCTCACAGAGGCATAGAGACCAAATAAAGACATGGCTGTTATCTTCTGATATTAAAGACAAGCAAATACTCATGGAATATAGGAAGAACATTGAAAATGTACCTATTCTTTTGTTCAATTTTGTTGTATGTATTTAAACAAATTTTTCATACTTAATTATTTTTTCATTAAAAATTACTTATGTTTTACTTAGATTTTAAAAAAATTGTTATATTTATGTTAATAAATGATTTATAATGTAAATTCACTAGCAAATGGAAAAGTTCAAAATAATAGAGAAGGAGACGAAGACGAAAGCGTATTCAAAAGAGGGGTTGGTGTCAACTGGGAAGGTTGATCCTAAGGAGAAAGAACAAGAGGATATTCGTAATTGGATCACGGTAGTATTTCTAGATTTTTATTTTTTTTTTAAATTTTAATTATAGAGCATTGCAATTGTCTATTTTTGAGTAGATATGGGAATGAACAAGACATTGAAGAGTATGCTTGCTTAAAGTTCATTTGATGTGTTTAAGCCTAAATATAGCTCTACCCAAACATTCATTATTCTGTATGCCAAGCAAATTCAAACAGATTCTCATATTTTTAGTTTCTCGTGAAAATGAATTCAATTATGTTTCATTAAAATCCCAATTAAATAAAAGTAAAATGGATGTAAAAATTGACATCTAACCGTTGTTACCTAATTTACAGAATGCCATATCCAATTTGAACCAGCAATACGAGAAATTGGAGAGCGAAGTCGAAGCGTTGACAGGGAAAAAGAAAAAACTGGACAAGGAGGTAGTTTGATAAGGAGGATGAACGTAATGATGTAATGAGGTGAAATGCTGTGTTGACGGGATTGAGTAGGTGATTGTATTGCCGAATTATTTGTACAGTTGATGAATTAATTAATTAAAATTGATGGCAAAGAAAACAACATTCTACCTCGGGAACTGGGTCTCTGGATGCTAAATGATGATTGATTGAATTATTTGTACAGCACTTCTCGTGATAGTATCTATATAATGAGATGGTGCAATAATAACTTCATATGATATTTTACTTCATATTTAGCAGATGCCATTTTAATAATTATAGTTTGTAATTTACCTATCTATTCTTTTTAAATAAATGGTTTTGTATCAATTTTTTACTTTTCATATATTATTTTTTTAGGATCACTCTAGACTTGCGGGTTGCAAATTAACTCTGGAAAGGCATCGCTTTCACATTGACAAGTTGGAGACAGTTCTCAGACTAGTGGACAACAGTGCCATACAATTTGAACAGGTCTGTCTAGTCTGTTGTCAGTCATTTTGTCTGTGTCTGTTTAGTGTCTGTCTGTCTGGTCTGTTTGTCTGTTTATTTTTTTTGATGATGTCTTTCTTCTAAAAGTGATCCTTCACACTATGGTGGTTGTTGTGAAGTAATATTTTCACTAAATAATTCCTTCTTCACAGTTATTGGTAGCATTATTATTATTTTTACTGGTCAGTAGATAGAAAGATTTTAGGAGGGAGAGAGAGAGAGAGAGAGTTTTGAGGAGAAAGATGGTGAATTGCTATTAAGCATAAAAATGGTTTCATCAGTGGCATTGATTTTTAAATGTTTTGTCCTGCTGCTGTTCATGCCAGCTGATTAAAAACATTCAGTAATGATGACTCAACTGAATGGCAGAAGATTTACACTTTCACATTTGTAGGCATTTTCATAAATGCAATGGTTAAAGTATAAATAGGTAGTAGAGCTAGTTGCTTTGTTAGTATAATAATAAGTGTATTAGTTTATACTATAATAATGAAAAATATAATTAGATTTACCAGCCTCTGCACAAACACAAATACACACATGTACACTTACAATATGTTACACAAAAAATAATCCACAATTCAGATACACATGCATTCACATACACACACACACTCGTACACACATGCTTAGGTTTTACACGCACACACAAAACGACACATATTCAGATTCAGTCAATACGGGATAGTGTGGAATACTATGTGGAGAATAATGAAGATGGAGACATAGATGCAAATGAACTGATCTATGAGGAACTTCAGCTGGATGAATTGAGCTCCATGTTACTCAAGAATGAAAACAATGGCACAGTGACTACTAACTCGTCGTCGATTACTGCAAACTCATCGCCGTCAGGGAGTGAACTTGACATTCCATCGTCTCTGGGGGCATCGAATGCCAATCATTTTCCTAATAACCTGTCACCTGTCTCTGCTCCTGCTACTGTCAATAGTTTCAATCATTTCAAAGTTTGTTTCTTTGCTGTATTTGTATATGCATGCTTGTGTCTGTGTGTGGGTCTGTGTGTGTTAGTGTTTGCGTGTATGTCTGGTTTAAACTTATATTTCGAAGTTTAAGAAATGTAGGAGTGTAGTTTTTTAAAAGTTTTTTCCCTTCCTCAATTATTCAGCTAAAAGATGATGACATTAAGAAGAGACCCAAAGTCTCTGATGATATTGTTAGTTGCCATTTTTGTGTTGTATATGTCTGTTTTCATACAACAATCATCACCAAGTTGTTAACGTCATCGCCATCATCATCTTCGTCATTGTCTTTCCTTTGTTTAATAGATTAATTTCTTTAAATGAAATATTGAGGTGAGTTTTCATTAGGGAGATTGTATTTAGTGTAATGTTGATTTTTTTTTTATCGCCTCTTCAGGGTTTGTCACTGAAATCTAGCACCTCCAAGCTGTCGACATCATCTTCATCGTCATTGCTTCCAACATCTTCACCGTCATCGTCATCATCCCACCTCATCAAACCATCACCGCAGACACCTACTAAACTTAGCTTTACTTCCAGGTTTGTTCATATTCTTATTCTTTCTTCAATTCCTCTTCATTTTTTTTCATTTTCTTCTTTCATTTACTACTAGTAGTACTACTTTTACTACTGCTACATTGTATGTGATAGTTTAAAATGTTTATATTCTTATGTCTTTCTTCATAGTCATAAAAAAATAATAACGATAGTAATAATTTCTCCAAGCAGTACTATTCCAACGACACCTACCCTACCAGCACGTCTTAGCGCCACAAGTTCAACACCAGGATTGGGCTATGCCCAGGTGGCCAGTTCTCATCACTCAGGCACCCATTCGAGTTAGTGTTTTTTTTTGTGTGGGATTGGTTTGTCGGCTGGTTGGTCGTTCGGTCGGTCAGTTGGTTGGTTTATTGGTCAGATGGTTGGCTGGTTAGTTGTTTGATTGGTTGATTGATTGATTGATTGATTGATTGATTGATTGATTGATTGATTGGTTGATTGGTCTGTTGGTTGGTTTACAAAGTTGTTCATTGATGACGCAGACAAGTTGCAATCCAATGCGCCCTCGAAGCACTACCATAGCACAAGCAACGGTCTAATAACGTCTTCAGGGTTAACATTTCAACCGCCATCATCCTCATCATCGTCGTCCTCCTCATCAACCGCCATCATCGCATCTTCACACAATGAGACAACAATCCTTTATACATCATCGTCGTCATCTTCATCATCGTCTCTGTTGCCATCATCTTCATCGTCGTTGATGCCGGCCACAACCTCAACTTCATTGTTAACTGCATCCAGTAATTCATCTGCTTACAGTTTAGTGTCTTTTTTTTGTTTGTCTTTTTGTTGATGTCTTTGGATATTGGCGAAGGTTGCGGTTGCTTCTACTACTACTACCTCTACTACTACTACTACTAGTAGTAGTAGTAGT
The DNA here is from genome assembly GCF_000326865.2 of Helobdella robusta. Taxonomy (NCBI): domain Eukaryota; kingdom Metazoa; phylum Annelida; class Clitellata; order Rhynchobdellida; family Glossiphoniidae; genus Helobdella; species Helobdella robusta. The sequence continues at coordinate 639,600 of NW_008705379.1, read as the reverse complement.
AGTAGTAGTACTACTTTTATTACTGTTACATTGTATGTGATAGTTTTTTGTTTAATTTTTAAAATCATTTATCTGTGTGTCTATTTATCTATCTACCTATATCTACCTATCTATTTATTGTATAATCAGTTTTTTTAATTGTTTTTTCTCTGTTGTTACAGAGTTTTATAATGATGAGTATTGTTGTTTTTGAAGGAAAAAATTTTTTACAAAAACGTTTTTTCAGAATTTTTTTTTCTCTAATACCATTTTCCATTTATCTTTTGCCAGATTCTTATTCTTCTGTTACCACACTTGTAGCAGCTACAGCAACGACAACAGCAGCGGCAGCAGTAACGACATCGTCTTCATCACAGCAAGGCTTCAATTACAGCAACAGCATGATGCCAACATCATCCGCAACAGCGACTATGATGACGACATCTGCACAAGCCACAGCGACGACGACGACGACATTAACCACAACAGCAGCAGCACATTTATTTCTGACATCTAGTCAGTCCAGTTGTAATAATGGTTACATATCCAATCCACTCCTCTCTTCGACAGCACTATCACACCTCATGTCGTCGAAGCCACTGATTAGCAACAGCATCATCAACAACAGCAGCAATGCAGCACCACATTTGATGCAGCAACATCCACCGCAGCCACAACAGCCACACAATTGGTTGAATAGTAACCACCATTCTTACCCTACTAAAGTTAACAATGGCCCCTTGCTTCCAAATGGACCACCTGATTCTAAGATTTATCTTCTTCAGGTTTGTCGTACCACATCTGTTATAACTTAATTGCTAATGATTAGTTAGTTTGTTTGTTTGTTATTTGGTTGTTGGTTTGTTTATTTTGTTATTGATATACCAATTAATTAATTATCTAATTAATGTTTAAATTTTTTATAATTGTGGTAAAAAAGTAATATATCTCTTTACCTTTATTGTGTTGCTTGCACTTTTATAGTAATTCTAAATAAATGTTTGTCATTTTCTGTTGAGTAAAAATGGATTATATGTGTTTGTATTGAAATTTTGTATTTATGTTTGTACCCGTGTTTGTGTGTGTGTGTGTGTGTGTGTGTGTTTGTCTGTTTGTCCTTTATGGAATAGGCAAAACAATTTATGAGAATTTTGCCCGATTATAGTTTGTATTTAGGCTTGCTTGCACACACTTATGAACATGTGGGTTCTGGGATTGTTGCTAGCTGCTACTGTACTGTACAACTTTAATAATAAACAACAACAGCAGAAGCACATATTAATGACTGTTTTGATTTCCACACTGGAAAATTTCTTACTGTTGGATTTAGAATTTTTTTTTTAAATTTTGCATGTTGTTAATTCAAAGTGGTTGTGATTTCGTTTATACAGTGGAAAAAAAAATTTTCTCTTTTAAAAGTTTGTTAATTATAAACTGAAAAACAAACAGCCTGATGGTAGCCAGAGTGCTGATTTGAAAAAATTGAATCTCAATGCAACACTGACATCATCGTCGTCGTCGTCAGTAGCGTCGTCACAAGCCGCATCGTCGTCGGGAGCAACTGCATCATCCTCATCATCATTAGCATCCATGCCTCCGACATTTCCAACTACATTGTCCAGTTTGAATCACTGCATGAAGCATGATTCGTTCATCTCGCATTCGTCTTACATCAATGGCAAGGGTAAGTTGGGTGTGCGCGTGTGTGTGTGCGCGCAAAAAAAAGATATGTATAAAAATGTATATTTTCAATTATGTGATCATAGAAACAATTAGTTATTTGAACATTCATCTCCTTCAGTAGGCCTAGATTCCAGGGGCACCAGCCTGGCAGCTAGTCCAATAGTTTTCTCCCAACAGCAAGCAGCACAACAGCAGCAGCAACAGCAGCAGCATCGTCAGTTGCAGCAACAACAACATTTGGTTGCTTCCCTTGCACTTCAACAGCAGTCAGCAGCTGGAGCATTGACAGCACAAACATTGTCGTCAGCAGCAGCAGCAGTAGTAGCAGCAGCTGCAGCTACGCAGACGGTTGCATTTAAACCCATATATGGAGTGACCCCACTTGGTCCAGTTCCTCTAACTCCCGAACATGAGTTTCAACTTGCCATGTTAGAAAGGGCTTCTAGAAGAATGCCCATGTTAAATGATTCAGAAAAGTTCAGGTTGGCACTGCGCATATTTTTTAGCCTACTTCCTTTGGGAATGTTTTTTATAATTTAAGTCATTCCATTTATGTGTTTCACGACATTCAGTACCTGCTTTATTAAATCATTCAATGTATAGAAATATGTTGATCCTTAATTTTCTTATTGTGTTTTCAAATTGAGATAGAACAGTTGCAGATCAAAAAAAATAAGTTGCACATCATAGCAAAAGTGTGTGCATGTTTTTCTTCACACAGGGAGTACCTTCCAAACAACTCGTGCCCCACCAAGTTGTACCCCCAACAACTCATACCACCACTGCAGGCACCTGATTTCTTCAGCAAACTTGAACCTGAAACTCTCTTTTTCGTCTTCTACTTCATGGAGGTCTGTCTGTCGTTGGGTGTGGTTTGCTCTGTCATGTTTACTCTAAATGTTTACTTGCTTGTGATGACGTTTGAGCTCTCATTACACCGTCATGTCACTGCATCGGCATCTCGTCGCTTCACCATCATGTCACCATTTCATCACATCCCGATGACCACCACAAACAAAAGGGAACGAAGGCCCAATACCTGGCAGCAAAGGCCCTGAAGTTGAAGTCATGGAGATTCCACACAAAGTACCTCATGTGGTTTCAGAGGCACGAGGAACCTAGGGCCATAACCGAAGAGTTTGAACAGGTGTGTGTGTGTGTGTGTGTGTTGGTTCATTCGTTCGTTTTTGTTCGTTCGTTCGTTCGTATCTGACATAAAGGTGATAAAAGTAGAGAGTATGATGATTAATTAAATTGCTATTGTCCAGTTGGATATGCAATGTTTATTAATCTCACACAAACTTTTATATACACATGCACACGCACACAAACTCACACGCAAGCACGCATACGCACACAAACTCACACACACACGTACGCAGGGAACTTACATATTCTTTGATTACGAGAGATGGGGGCAAAGAAAGAAGGAAAACTTCAAGTTTGAATACAAGTAGGTTCCTCTTTCTGATTGGCTGTTGTAAATTTTTAAATTTCATTTGAGGATCGCTGATTGGTTAAGAAGTTTCAAATTATCATCATCCTCCTTCTTTCATTGGTTGACAAATTATTAATGTTTCACCAATTATTATGACTAATTGTGATCATAATATTTTGCAATATATCTGTCCAAAGGTATCTAGAAGATCAGGAAATTTGAAATGATGATGACGACGACAATGACGTTTTACCAATGATCTAGATGATGATGATAGTTTGTAAAATGTAATTAAGTTTATATTGTAACCATTATCACCACCGCCGCCACTACTTCTACTACTACTACTACTACTACTACTACTGCTGCTGCTGCTGTTGACTATTATCACCACCACTACTACTACTAGCACTGCTGTTTCTCATTTTGTTTTTTATTTGATTTGTTTCCATCTTCAATGAATTAACAATATTCACTGATGATGATGATGATGACGATGTGATGATGATAATGATGACATTAGTTTTTCTTCTTATTTTATCAACTGTTCGTCTTTTATTATCATCAAAGATTTTTTTAAATTTCACTGGAATTAGTATTAATCGAAGCTGAGTGTTTGTTTGTTTGCTTGTTTGTTTGTTTGTTTGTTTGTTTGTCCGTTCCTTTGTATGTTCGTTCCCGTACAGGTATCACTTCAAAACTTGAGTTTTGTATGTATGCATGCATTTTTAATACTTTATCAATTTCTTTCGTATGTATATACCTTTGTATGTATATTTATGTGTGTGTGTGTGTGTGTGTGTGTATATATGTAATTTTGTACATACTTTGAACGTAGGTTTGTTTGTATGTATGTGCTTATATGCGTATTCGTTTGCATTCATGTTTGTATATTTGTATGTATGTTTGTATGTATGTTTGTATGTATTTCGGTGATACATTTGTTTGTGTGTGTGTACATATGTGTGTTTGTATTGTATATATTTTGTGCGCGTGTTTGTATATATTTTTGTATGTTATATTCACACATGAGCAAGCATGGATTTAAAACATTAACACGTTCGTATTTATGCAACTTCTTTATTATTTAAAAAGCAGATGGATCGATCGATCTGTCACTCAATTAGATAATTAAATGGATTAATTAGTTAATTGATTATTTAATTAATTGATTGATTAATTATCACGTGGAAGTTTTGTTCGTTTTAGCTTTCATTAATAACTAACTGTTTTAGTGTGTTTGGGACAGATTTTGTTATAAAACACGATGTAGTGATAATGAACTTTTGAGGAATGTTTTTGTTGAATTGGATCTATTCATTTATCATTTGGTCGATTGATTGATGGTTTGATTGATTGATTAATTGATTGATTGATTGATTAATTGATTGGTTGGTTGGTTGGTTGGAGGCATTGCTTTCAAGCATAACATTTTTGTAATAAATTAGCCATCTCTTTCTTATTCAAATTTTTATTATTCTTATTATTCGCTTTTTTTATTATTCTTATTCTTACACTTAATGTAATCTATTCATGATGATTATAGCTGCCAAAGAAGATGCCATTTGTTGGGGGGTCTTTGAGGTGGTAGAAAGGGGGCCTACTGGAGCCCCTTCCCACCCCCATGATGTTGTCTTCGAGTTTGATAAAAAGTGTTATTTTTCATTTACAATCAATTGGTATTGACAGGATATTTCTCGCGTTTGTAAAAACACCAAAATCACTATACACTTACTTCCAACATTTATACATGTAACATATATACGTACGTATGTAGTATATATAGCTTGTGTTTGTGTGTGTGTGTTAGTGTGTGTGGTTCATTCATTCGTTTGTTTGTTCGTTCGTTCGAAGAATTAAACTTTTCAACCGTACCTAACCGTAAAGTGTTAAATTAATTAGACGGCGAAGATGGCGATGTTAATGTTGATGATGATGATAACATTATTATTGTTATTATTATATTATTAATTATAGTGATGGCGTTGATGAAACGATTATAGACGTTGATCTGTCTGTGTGTGTGTGTTTGTGTGCGTCTGTGTGTGTGTGTGCGTGTGTTTTCGTCGTCTTTCATAAAATGTAGTTAATTAAAAGAAGTTTGTTGTTTGTTGTTTATTTTGGGTTTTTAATCGGCGATAATAACGATAAATTGCTACAGCAGTTATTTGTATTATGTTTATTATTATTATTATATATATATATATATATATATATATATATATATATATGTATGTATATTATGATCTTTGTGATTAATATGAATAGTTGGACGGGGTGATGACGATGATGATGTTTTACCGTGATGACGTAATGTGTGCTTTTTCTTTTCTTTATTCAGTTGTCTCTATTTAAATACCTACTTATTTTATCAAAGCATCACGTATATATATTATTATTACTACTGCTGCTGCTGCTACTACTACTACTACTACTGTTGTTTTATTACTGTTTTGATTCATTATTATTATTTCAATTCCATGTTTCAATTTTCAGGTGTTTAGTAAGTCGTTTATTATTATTATAAATGTTGTTATTATTATTATTTTTATCATTTTTGTAGCGCAATTTGCGCATATATATATATATATATTATTAATTTTCTTTTTAATTTTTCTATATTTTTTTAATCACTGTTTTTAGATTCAGGATTTTTGATTTGGTTTTAAAATGTTTTATTATGTTTTATTATTTATTTATTATTATTATTACTGTTTTAATTTGTTATTATTATTATTAATTAATTAATTAATCTGATAATAAAACTAACGCAATATTCGTTATAATAATATTAACAATGATGTGTGTGTCTGTTGGTCTGTCTGTTTGTCTGTCTGTCTGTGTCCATGTACGTTTGTGCACGTGTTTTCATTTTTCACTTTTCTACTTTTAAACTAATTAATACCTTATTTATAATAGATTTTATTACAATTAATTAATAATTATTATTATTGTTGTTGTTGTTGTTTCTGTTAGCATTCATAATACTGGTAATGATGATGCTGATGCTATTATCATTCATTGGTATGTTTATCATCATTATTTTATAATGAGATATATATATATATATATATATATATATAGAATGCTATAATATTGAAATCATGGGAAAATAATTTTCCAACTGTGATATTCATGGTTTATATATCCACACGTGTGTGGAATACGTACGTGTGTTTATACGTATGTGGTATGTGTATATATCTCTACATACGTATGTGTGTATGTTACTAACATGTGTTTTCTCTGTCTCTCTCTTTCTATATATATATATATATATATATATATATATATATATATATATATTTATAAAGATCACTGCGTTTTCGGCATTATTCAACTTGTAGTTGAGTTTCTCAATTTTTCTAACGAGACTTTTATCATCTTGACGAAGTTTACCAAGGTTAAATAAAAAACTTTTAATTTTTGACAAAACATTATTAATAACGTTATTACTACATTAAAGCGTAACTTTATGAAAAAACCAAATATTATTGAAAAAGAAATCGAAATTGAAAAACTAACCAACAAATAATAACAATGAGCAATACAATATCGGCACAACTCAAAGCCGAAAGCAAGAAATAAAGAGAATCCTTCAAAAGCAAGCTGCTTACAAAGAGATGCCGGAAAAAGCTTTTCTGTAGTAATAACGTTATTAATAATGTTTTGTCAAAAATGTCAAATATTAAAAGTTTTTTATTTAACCTTAATAAACTTCATCAAGATGATAAAAGTCTCGTTAGAAAAATTGAGAAACTCAACTACAAGTTAAATAATGTCGAAAACGCAGTGATCTTTATAAATAATTGTATTTAGTCTAAACCCAATACATATATATATATATATAATCAATCAATGTTTTATTATAAAACCGGTTGATTAATTGATTGATTGATCATCTGTAAGCATTTTTAAATTAAGTTTTTTGAGTGCGTGCGTGTGTGTATGTGTTTGTATAGCATGTGAAAGCATGTAACATCACACATAACGTTTTCTTTTTTTACGTACAATAAATAACAGAACAATAATATCAATAATAATAATAATGATAATAATAATATTGACTATAGTAAAATAATTACATTCATACATTAACACTACACTATCCGTTCAACAGCAATTTCGTGCGTTTCGTACATTTCATTTTTATCAATATTTTAGTTTGATTTTGACTCTTTATTATTTTATCATTATTATTATTATTTAACTACTATTTTCCGTGTTACACTTTTTATTTTAACAGGCAAACATGTGCATACTCGAGTTTTTTGGTTGTTTGTCTGTTTGGTTTGGTTTCTTCTTAAACGATCGAAATACGATGAAAATTTAAAATCTTCAGATACTCCATAGTTGATAAGAGAGACTGAGTTTAATTCGTTTGGACAGATGTTTGCATGCCATGGAGACAAAGTAAGTGGCAGAATAAGTAGAATTAATAATGTGTTGATGTAATAATATATTATGAACAACCTGGTAAAATAAGATTTTGTTTAAAAGTTTGTGACTCATTTGGAAAACATCTTAATTAAATGCATTGTACCATCAAAGAACTTGTTGACTTTACTAGTTTAGTCTACTAGTCGTACTAGGTTTTTTTTTAAATTTAAAGCCGACACTTATACAATTTATGCGATTTGCAAAGGTGATTATTATTTTAGCAGACCAACACGTTGTAAGCGAATTACTAGTAGTATTATGTAACAGGTTAAGTAAAACTAACACCGATAAATCACTTAGAAACTTTATTCAATTTATTTTACAAGAATTAGACAAGAATTAACGCAGTTGATCGGGGCATATGTACAGTAAACGTACACATATATGTACAATATCCATACTTAAACATTAAAAAAGTTAATAACTTTTTCAAAAGCAAAATTTTGAACGTAATAAAGTAAGGTTACAGTATGTTATGTATATTTGTGTTGTTATTCTTGTTATTCTAGAGTGATTGTTGGTACGTTATGATGGTGATGATGGTGGTTCATTGTTACCGGCTTGTAAGTTCTAATAGGTTTAGTCTGCATAGGGAAATAATTAAATATATTATTTCATCAAATATAGATAGTATTTTTTCGGCAATTATTTATATATAATTTAAAAGTGAAATAATATAAAATAAATGATATAACCGTGAAATGATATAACCGTAATGGAGGAACGAATAAATATTGAAAATGGTTTGGCATCACGTACCTTATGTTTTGGGCATAATAGTGAAAAGTTCTCTTCTTGGAAAGCACAATCTGAAACGCAAGTTTGTTTTTAAAAGTAAATTCATGTGAAAGAAAGTAATAATTTGATGATAAATTTTATGAACAAATAGATGCCGAATCGAAAATATAAAAATTGAGACGATGTAGTGTAAAAATAAACCGAAATAGTGGCTACGGACCTACACTTTTACCACAAATGAAGTGGTATTTCTGGCTGCAACCTTTTACCATGCAGCCGACTGTGGCACCCCTCTGGTGACACACGCAACAAATCTGTTTGAAGAGGAAAAAAAATTTTACTAATTTCAATTTTCAATAATTCATTTTTTTACTGTTTAATGGTATGTCACTTTTGAATCATTCAACAACTAAAAAATTTTGATAAAGACGCAAACCGAGTTCAAGGCCACAAGAGCAGCTTCCTCGAGACCTTTGACCCTTCCACCGGCAACACATACGCCCCCTGCCCACACTGCACACTCTCCATGAACCCACATCTCCATTGGCAGTCCGTTTGGCAGGACATGCAACTGTGAGCTTGTCTTGTCGTTCGATTTCTGAGATAACTTTCTACTGCTGCCGGAATTTGATTTATCAGAAGTGCTGATTTCCGCCACTAATCTAGGAGAAGTATTCTGTTGTTTAATCAATTCTATATTAGGTGTGAGCATGATGTTTGTTTGTTGGGGTATGTATGGGCCATAAAGATCTCCCAAAGTCACGTGACAGCTGCCATGGCAGCAGAAGATACATTTCCAAGGCACATTTGCAATCATTTGACTGGCTGCTTTGCTACTGCATGACTCAGATGACAGCATGCTGTATCTGGCAGTACCCAGTGTTGTGTCAGTTTCTGTTGGGTCGTTCATTATCTTGCAGATCGTTGGCAAATCTTTGGACGTTTTACAGTGAATATAAGGCCCAACCAGAGCTGAATGTGAGTTGTCTGCTAACTTTCGTCTGTCAAACTTTGATGAGTTATTGTTCTGGTGGCTGTTTCTGTGAGGCTGTTTGTTGACAAATCTGCTAACTATTTTCGAATTGATCTGGTCTTCTTCATCATAATAATCATCTAATTTATTCTTTCTTCTATCTTTTTTGAGCCTTGATGTGTTTCGTTTGTTTGGTTTAGTAGCCTGTTGTCGATTCCTTGCTGTCTTCTTGGGTCTTGTTGGTTGCTTGGAGGTTGAATCACGTTCAACTGTCCCAGATTTGATAGCAGCCGGTGTTGAAGGGATGTGGGAAGATGCTAGCGAAACATTTTTCTGTCTTTCTGGACTTGCAATTTCAGTTTTTTGAAGCGATTGTTGCAAAGTAGGAAGCTTGTTGTTGGTATCAAAGTCACATGAACTGCTGTCATCGAGATCATGAATGCTGTTCTCTTCTGTAGCTGTCATTGTGTTGAATGACGTGTCTGCAATTTTGCAATTATCCTCATTGTCAATGAGGTCAATATTTTCCTCGACATTTGAGTTATTCGTTTTAAGCATTTTTAAGTTTAATAATTTTAAATTTTGATCATTTGCTGCTCTACGGCCGTCCATTTCTTCATCAGACAAACTGATATCAATGATAGTTAAGCCCTCTAAATCATCGACTTCATTTACTTCTTCTGTGAACTGTTCTGGCATGTTGAAAGGCATAAGAGGATGATCTGCATTGTCATCATTTCGCTGGTATACATGCTTCACAAAATACTCCTCTGAAGATATATCTTCTACTAAAATTTTTGACTGACCATTAACTGTTGTTGTTGGAATGCATGTCGTTATTTTTACTGCTTCTGATGTGATGATGTTATCAGGTTTTGAATAATTTGGAGAATAATTTTCAAACAAATTTTCTACTTTTTCACCCAGACTAGAAGATTTTGTGGTGTTTTGTGGTTTTGTGGAGATTGAAATGCTAGAATTACGCTGACCATCATTGTCATGTTTGCAATTATTGACAATACTCTTATTAGAAGTAGAAGCAGTAGTATCATCCTTATTGTTGGTATTATGGCTGTTGTTAGTACGAGGGTGTCTGTACGTGGGTCTGTATGTTTTGTCTCGAGAATCTTTGGTATGTCTCCAATCTGATTTGTTGGCAGCCACTACCCTGCTATAACATGATTCACTTTTTTCAATCTTCTTCTCGTCCTCTTCGTCGATATAATCATCGAGATAATTTGATCTTTTAGTAGGCTTTCTAACACGTTTTCCTCGACCTTTGTCATCTGAACTGGCTATGAGGTCGTCGTCATAGTTTTTTAATTTTTTCCTCCCATTTACTGGAGTAGTTGTGTCTGGATCTAATTTTCGTTTGTTGTTTGTGGAAGTGTTATTTTCCAATTTACCGCAAATGTCCTCGATTATATCTTTTGGTGAATCTGCACCGTTTGAGTCAGATTCAATTGAGAATGTGTCTGATTGGGTTGTATTCAATTGTCCATTGTGATTGTTGCCGCTGTTAGATGTTTTTGACATCATCACAGCTAATTCTGTGGTCATTTTCTAATGTGTTTCAGTACTTCTTGAAAGATCTGAGAAATATTAAAGATTGTTATAAATATTACATTTTGATTGAGAGTCTCAATTTGAGACCATCATAACACTCACTTACAATATAAAAAATTTCATCACATCTATGCACTGCACATACAACAAAACCATTCATAATATAATTCACTTTCTTTATAATGTTCTTATGTCTAATGTTCATTAAGAAAATTCAAGTTAGAGATATGAACTACACTATAAAAAGTTTAGCATCTACACTTTTAAATAATATTTAATATTTTCTACTGGATTTAATATTCTATTCTCTATTGTTAATAAATATTGAATGATGATTTGTTATTTTATATTTCATGTAACAAAATTTGGACTGATGATTAAATTAAATTTTTCTTTAATAAAATCTCGTAAAATCATCCCAAATTAACGTCTTTTTAAAAATTTATACCAGAATAAAATAAAAAATAATATTTTTCGCATGAATAAAAGTAAAAACGTTACAATGATCCTGAGCTGACGGTTGAAATAAAAATAAATTAATTAAAAGTATGATTTCGTGTTTTAAAGTGTCAAATTTAATAAAATAATTAAAATACTTTAATTAATTAATTAATTAATCGCTTAATTAAATTGATTTTCGTACATTTACATCTCAAAAATACAATTTTGGAACCAGCGCTCGCCCGCTTTTCGTTCTTTTAACTATTGAAAATTAGTTACAAACAACAAGAGCATACACATACAATGCAGACACACACATACAAAAAACGGTTTTTAATAAATTAATTTAAACATTTTCACGAAAAAATTTTAAAAATTCAAACAAATCAACCTAATCACTAACCATTAGGGTTTTTGAATTTATTAAATTTTCACAAATTTCGCGAATTTTGAGCCCCTAAAAACGTGAAATTTACAACACAATACAACACGCAATGTTGTTAGTACTATGCGTTATTACTATAGTATAATAATACATTGTCTATATACATAGATATATACATAGACATAACAATTACAAATACTATATAAGTATCATCTTGGGTATAGAATCATAGATAGTATCTTGTGTGTTTAGAGTATCTAGTATTGTAATATAGTATAACTATATGGTTATATATGTGTATTATTATTATTTTATATAGTTTGTTATGTATGTTTGTGTGTAGTTGTTTGTGTGTGTTCAGTTCATGGAGCAATAACAAAGATTTTTATGACGATGTTTTTGTGATGATTTTCCGGTTTAATTTGGTTGTACATTTTGTTCATTCATTTTAATTTTTAAATAAATAATCAAATTTAAACTCAAATTTGTTAAAACTAACAATGTGGCGCAAGGCATATGCGCGATTCACTAGTTTATAACAATTTTGATGCTTTATCTTTAGATGATATTTTCTGTATAGTATTATGTAACAGTATTATTAATTAATATACCCAAAATAATAGTTAATACATTAATTGAACAAATGAAGCAGTACATAAATTCGCTGTGTAAGGTGTAATACACATACATATGGTTGGATGCTTAGATAACGCATTGTTGTATATCTATACTTGATATATCGGGATGACAAAAAATTTTGGCAGAAAACTCCATTCTTTATTATTTTTACGATCAAATCCTTCAAGTCAACCACCATATTGTCATGTATCTTTGTGGTTTATATGAAATGTTCACAATGAAATTGAGAAATATAGTTTAGTTGATGAGTATGGTGCGTCCAGCTACGCTGGTATGTGTACCTATTGTAATGTATGCATGATTTTACTGTGAAAATGTAAATATTGTGTCATGTTTTGACGTTAAATTTCAGCTTTATTTCTTTTTGTATGAGAATTTTACAGAGTATTAAGAAGAAAATTATCAAAATTGTACTTTGCAATTAAAAATTTTTATTTTTGGCTGAAAAAAATAGCAAGTGCGTGCTTTCCTTTGAATCATCCTGTGTATTCCCAGTGCTTATTTTTAGCTTCGAAGGATGATGGTTGTCGTGTGGTGTTTAATTTTTTTATTTTTACTGAAAAGTAACCAATAATTCAATTTTAAGGTTTAGTACAACGGACAATATATCACAAAAACTTAAACTTAGCATGTCCTTTTATTCATTTACCGTTTGGGGACGTTTTTGAAGTGAATGACATTATTGGTTGCTGGTTGGTTACTCAGCAAGCAAACCTATGTATATAACACTAAAAAATAGATTTAAGATCCATTTTACGAAATGTATTTCTTAAGATTTACCAATTCTTAATCGTTAGTTAGAAATTTTAAGCTTGAAGCATGGATATAATCCATGACATAATATAAGTCATGGATATAGGATCCATGGCTTGAAGTTACTACATTAACAGTACAAAAATAGGTGAGATTTGAATCCGGCTAGTTGTGTTATTAATAATAATAACAATTATAATAATTTTTAACAATTTTAAGTCTGTTGAGACTATGTTGTTTGTCAATCAATCAAAAGTTGATAAGGATCCTCGTATTTCTCTTTTTTCTTTAAACATTTAAACTACAAAACTGATAAAAAAATCATTTGAATTAATATTTTTACATTCGTTGATGTTATGGTGTGCTACGTAGACATATAAAAAGGTCTTATTATCTTCAACGCATATAATTTTCAATCAGAATCATCAATTAATATCCTAGAAAGTTTTATAATCTTAGATGACCAGGGGTTGAACTATAGTCAATATAGAAATGCGTGTGACATTAATTTGTATGCATTTGGAGTACAAATTTGTTTTAATTTCTTGTTTTAATTGATTCTACAGAGTTCAGCAACAACAAAGAAATTGTGTGTAATGTGAATTTATGGAGTTAAATTGTTTTAAAAAATGTTGATTGACGTGTGTTCATGCTATTAGTTTTTTAGTCATTTTATAGTCATCTTCATCACTGTTAAATTCGTCATCATCTTAATCATCATTATTATCGTCATCATTGTCGTCTTCGTCTTCAATATTTCCACCATTTCAACCATCATCTATCACCTCATCGCGTCATCATCATCATTTTTGTCGTACTATCTGCATGATTTTTCTTCAACAACTCACCATCCAGATCCAAATTAGAACCTTCATCATCATCATTTTCATCATCATCATCGCTATCTTAATAATCCTTCTCTTTATCATCATCGTCATCAGTGGATCCAATTAAAGAATAAAACAAACAGATGAATGAAATTTTTTTATGATTTCAAATTGATATGAACCCAATGTTCAACTCATCTTGGCACATCTCAGCTGGCTTGGCTAAACAGAAACTTAGAATTTTAAAATAAAATTGATACACGGAGTAAAACAAATAACGCATATATGCGTGTGTTTTATTGTTTGACTGTTTCTGTGTGTGCGTGCGTGTGTGTGTGTATGTGTCAGTTTTGCAATTTGTACTGGTTATACAACGGTAAAAACATTTACACATTGCTACTACGACAAAAAATTTCAATCTCAATTAACCAACAGCTGGCAAGAGCAGCAACAACAAAAATGACATTAACAACTACAACGACAACAACAAAAATGACATTAACAGTTACAACGACAACAACAAAATGACATTAGCAATGGTAACGACAGCAGCGACAACAACTAATCACATTTAGCATGTTGTAAATCACAGAACCACAGACAGAAGTACCCTTCGAATAGAAGCAACAATAAAATAACAAACAACAACAACATTAACGCGCCAAAGAAATCATCGTTACAACAACAACACAAAATCACCAAACAGAAAGGAAGAAAAATAAAAAGAAAATGCCAATATCAGAGATGGAAGCACGTTTAAAACTTGTTAATCAAAATTTCTCCATTCATTCGTCTGGTGTCGCCTCAAACAATGTCATCGGCCATGTTGCCATTGTTCGGCTATTGTGTAGCATTGTACATCGTGCTCCAGGCTGTGCGGCGAGTGTAAACATTAGGCCCAACAAATGTCTGTGAGATGCTGTCTATTCTGTTGATAGTGCGTGTGTGTGTGTGTGCGTGCGTGTGTGCGTGTGTGCGTGTGTGTGTGTGTGTGTATGTGTGTGCGTGCGTGTGTGCGTGCGTGCGTGTGTGTGTGTGTGTGCGTGTGTGTGTGTGTGTGTGTGTGAACGAGTAAAAATGTATAGTACAGCCTTAATACGATTGAGTACATCATCATGCTTCCGAGTTGATGTTGAGATAGTTGGTACTGGATGGTTGGTGGTTGTCGTAGTTGGTTGATTGGTGGTTAATTTGTTGTTTCTGTCTTGCTTCGACGGCTCGAGATGACTGGGTTCTATCATCCTACGCTACTATGTTTATTATTAATTAACGATGGTTAATAGTGCGATGTTGGATGTGTAAGTATGGGCGTGTGTTTATGTGTTCAGTGCCTAAATAGTATGCGGTGTAGTGGTTTGTTGATTGTGTATGCTTGTAGGATGTCGTTGTGGTTTTGGATGCATCCATGTAGGATTAGAGTGGTGATGATTTCTTCGTAGAATGAGTTAAGTTGTCTGTTGTATGGTCGAACGATTATGTCTATTCTGTTGATAGTGCGTGTGTGTGTGTGTGCGTGCGTGTGTGCGTGTGTGCGTGTGTGTGTGTGTGTGTATGTGTGTGTGCGTGCGTGTGTGCGTGCGTGCGTGTGTGTGTGTGTGTGTGTGTGTGTGTGTGTGTGTGTGTGTGTGCGTAATTGAGTCATCTCGTAATCGTGTAATCTCCAACTTCATCACCAGCGATAATAACAAATTATAGCAAAGAAAAGAGCCACACAGTAACTTGTACTGTACATCCTCATATCAGTGGCAACAAAATCAAACGACGGAAATGACGTCAGCAACGACAACGAAGAAAAGACATCACCATTAATGACAACAACTGCGAAAATGACGTCACCAATACCGCGAACAACAACAACAACAAACAAACAACAAAACACCCAACAAACAAACAACAAAGCATCAATGACAAGTAGAGAGAAAGAGCTCACAGAAACACAGTGTGTCATTCTCACTTACATGGAGATTGTCTTTTAACACCAGTTCAGTTAGCCAACGTTTTTGTTACCACACCAACAAAGTCAGCGCTATATAATTGCTCGACGCCATTTAATGTTTCCGCTCTAAATTATTAATCAACCCTGAAGCTGATGATTGTGATGATGGTAGTGATGGTGTGCGTATGCATATGCATGCACGTATGCAAGCATGTAAGTATGCTATGTATTATGCATGTTTGTTTGTTTGTTTGTTTGTTTGTTTGTATGTATGTTTGTATGTATGTTTGTATGTATGTATGCATGCATGTATGTATGTTTGTATGTGTGTGTGTGTGTGTGTGTGTGTGTGTGTGTGTGTGTGTGTGTGTGTGTGTGTGTGTGTGTGTGTGTGTGTGTTGAGTTTGTTTAGTTAATCATGTTCTGTAAGATAACAAACAAAGGATAGCATAGAACAAACAAATCGATGAACCGTCAAAGAACGTAAAAGCACAAACAACAAATTGTTAATCTTGCTAATCATCTTACATATGTGCTCTCCCTTGCAAAACTGCCTGTTATGTATATATGTTTGTATACATGTTTGTATATATGTTTGTATATATGTTTGTATACATGTTTGTATATATGTTTGTATATATGTTTGTATATATGTTTGTATGTGTGTGTACAAATGAACTTTGCTTTCCTCCTAATACAAATGGTGTCGTTTTGTCAATGTTGTTGCTGATTTTGTGACGTCGTTGTGTGTGTTATAAATGTGTGTGTGTGTTTAGTGTGTGTGTTTAGTGTGTGTTAGTGTGTAGATCAACTTTAATTTTGAAGAAAAAATTTTTAAACAACATCACAAAATCGCCTCTAATTTAATTTGCATACATGCACGTAATTATAGTGATTTTAATTTTTGAGCTTCTCACGGGTTGTATGCATTTCAATCCGGTGAATGCACGATGAGAATGTACAACTGTAAAGACATGATGATGAGTCAATTTGCCGACCATCATACAATGTATCAATCATTTTCATCATCGTCATCAGCAGTAGTAGTAGCAGCAGCAGAATCAGCAGTAGCAGCAACAGCAGCTGTGGTAGTAATAGCAGCATCATCTGCGTCAAATCTCATTCCCAACTGCCATCTTGCAAATATATCTAAGGAGAACATGGTACTGTAACACTTGAACGCATGACAACTTGTGTGCACTTCGTATTAGCAGATGATGATGACGATGACGATGATGGTGGTGGTGATGATGACGATGATGATGATGATGAGTAGGAGGAGGAGGGGGAGGAGGAAGACAAGCATGACACTCGACTCAAATAATAATCTTGGCAATTTTTGCCTTTTTTTTCACTTTTCATGTTTACACAACAACTACTCCTTCTGTAACCGTTGATTTTCTCTCTCTTTCTCTCTCTTTCTCTCTCTTTCTCTCTTTCTCTCTTTCTTTCTCTGCCCTCTCTCTCTCTCTCTCTTTGCATTCTTTTTCACTCTTTGCGTTTAAAAAAAAAATAAACATAGCATTTAATATGATGTTGATTTTAAAAAATGTTTGAATGACGTAGATGATGAAAAAACAGAAAGTGAAACAGGATGAAAGAGAAAGAGAGAGAAAGAGAGAGAGAGAGAGAGAAAGAAAGAGAGGGAGAAAGAAAGATTTAACATAGACAGATACAAATGTGCCTGTGTGCATATATGTACACCCGTCTGTGTATGTGATTTATAATGGGATACATGTAGGTACACAATTGTAGTACACACACACACACACACTTTTGAGATTTGACATGATAATCTTGCGTGGAATAAGTCAAACAAACAAACACATGTGTATTAATTGTACAGTTGCTGTACATATACGATATATGCGTGTGTGTGCGTGTATATGTACCCGTGTGCGTGTGTGTGTATACGTTAGTGCATGTGTGTGTATGTATGTGCGTGCGTGTGTGTGTGTGGTTGAAAGTACAAATAATTGATTGTACAATGAATGATAAGGTTTGTTTGCACATGTCAATGTTTACAAGACATATATATATATATATATATATATTATATGTGTCTATTTGTATATATACATACATATATATGTATCTATGTATGTATGTTTGTATGTATGTTTGTATAGATAAGAGTATTTAGTTGACTGAAGTGATCAAATAATGTCACTAGGTGTCAGCAAGGAGCAAATGTTTGAAGCATTGGACAGTTTTTTTTATGATGATGACGTTGTTTGTTGTTGTTGACATTTATTGGTTGATGTTATTTGTTGTTGTTATTGTTGATGTTGTTTGTTGTTGTTGTTGATGATGATGTCGTTGTTTTTGTTGATGTTGTTATTGTTGATGTTGTTTGTTGTTGTTGTTTGTTGTTGTTGATGTTTTTCATATTGACGTGTTCGTGTTGTTTGTTGCTTTTAAATTTCAATGTTAATGTGATTCTTATCATTAATGTTGTTCTTCTTATTGTTATTTAGAGTCTATTGTTGTCATTAATGAGGTTCAATCATTGATGTTTTTTGTAGTTACTCTTATTCCAAACACGACTGACACATCGAGATGGCGATTAAAATGATGATAACGATGATAAAGCGAGAGACTTAATGATAAATGTTTACGATATGTTGATAGTGGTGACTGTGATTTAGATGATGACGATGATGATGGTGAAAATGATGATGATGACGATGATGATGGTGACGACGACGATGATGATGATGGTGATGGGGACGATGATAGCCCTTATTTGAAAAAGGACGATTAAAAAGATGATGATTAAGAGGTGGTGTTACTAAAAATTCAACTGCAAATTAGGCGGGAATATTTTTTTAGATTATAAGCAGTTTTCCAACGTGAATACACAATTTTCTTTTTTGCAAAATTATTTCATGTCGTCTATACAATGGTCGAAATTGTCTTAATCATCATCACCATCCTCATCATCATTACAAACATACATATATACAATTATACATACATACAAACACACATGCATATATACATACATACAAACATACGTACACATATATATACATATACAAACAACGACAAACAACACTGAGCTGTCAATCATGAATCGATGAACATGCGAAGATGGTATCATTTATCAGTAGCATGTAGAACAATAAGAAGAGGTAGGCGGAGTTAAGTTGGTTAGAAGGCGGTGCTTAAAATGTCAATCAATGTCTTTTGTATGCTTGGAGATGAGACACTTGTTGTGTGTTGTTGTGTTGTTTCTTTGTATGCGTTTTTTGTATGTACGTACGTGTGTCGGTACTGATGTTTTTGTATTCGTGCAGCCGGAGTAGTAGTTGTGATTGTTTTTTGTTGTAAGCTTCATGTTGTCGCTGTTGCTGCTGCAGTCGCTTTTGTGGCTGTTTGTTGCTGCAATGACGTAGCTTCCGAATTTTATAATGGTGGCGATGTTGTTGTCGGCTGTTAGTCGTCTGCTGGAGCGTGTTGAGTTTACGATATTGTCATTGTAGGTTGTTGTTGTGAAATGTTTTGTGAGTTTTTTGAAAGTTTTGTAAGCTTACTTTACGCTCATGTAGGTAGGTCTTTGTGATTTTCCATGTTTCTGGGATCGTCATTATCAGTAGTATCCTTTCTTGTTTGTTTCTCCCTATAATTTTCTCCGTATAATATTCATTGCTGTTTAGTTTTGCCTTCTAGTAAAGCTGTCTATTAAATTTATAAAATAAAACTAATTACATGAGGAATTTAGCAAGGTAAACAGCTGAAAAAACTCACACGCTCACAATCACACACAAATACACACACATACACACACACACACACACACACACTTGCTTATAACATACATAGGCACACAAACAAAACACATGAACTTACGCACACATGCACAAGCGAACACACATACAGCAGACACACACATACACAAAGACACGCACGCACACAAGCAAACACAATGACACGTATATCACTCGGGTAGGATTTCTAAGAATTTGCCACATTTAAGGAAGACAAAAAAGATTATGACGATGACAATGATGATGAAGAGGATGATGATGACGACGATGACGATTGTTTTTATGGCGATGTTATTGATAATGATTGTGGAAAACTTTAGGGAAAAAAATATACATTTGTTCGTCACATGAGACAATGATTATAACAGCAATTAATATTTTTGAGAATGCGTGATTTTTTAAATGTTAAAAATACTAAACGCTGTTTGTTTGTATGTGTGCGTGCGCGTGCGTGTGTCTGCATGTATGTCTGCGTGTGTGTGTCTACAAATGTGATGGTGTGTATAAGTTCAAATTGTGAAAAACTATATGAATGAAAAAATAATAAAATGCTACATAATACGTGCTATAATTTAATTTTTATTCATTTAGTTTTAAAACCAATGCACACACACACATACAAATACACAAACATTCAAACACATACACACACAGATGAAGAAGATGATGATGGCGAGATGAAATCTGGCGGGTACATTGGAGATGTATTGAGACGAGCGTGTATTTTATTATGTTTTTCTTAAGTCCGTCATCAGCCTATAAATCAAATTTTTATTATCATTGTTATTATTATTATTATTATTACTATTAGTAGTAGTAGTAGTGTGTGTTTGTGTGTGTGAGTGTGTGTATTTGTGTGTGTGTAATCTTATTTGCCAACATCTAATCCGTTATATAATTATATAATCATAAATACATACATGCATTTGCATACATACATACACACACATAAACATACATACATACATACATACATACATACATACATACATACATACATACATACATACATACATACATACATACATACATACATACATACATACATACATACCATACATACATACATACATACATACATACATACATACATACATACATACATACATACATACATACATACATACATACATACATACATACATACATACATACATACATACATATGGTATATAATGAGTTTTTCTGACTGGTAGTGCATGGGATCTCCCGTTTTGAGAAAAATTCTTTTAATTTGATGAACTGAATGAACGAATTATGGCGAACTAATGACGAACAAATGAATGACTGAATGAATGAATAAAGGAATGATATTATTCATAATATTATGTATAATTGTATATAATAACAATAATGTGTATTAAAACATATCATATATATATATATATATATATATATATATATATACAATTATAAAAGATTTGCACTGTTACAAATGTATGTATAACCCATAGCAATTGTAAACAATAGCTTTCAGAAAGGTTTTTTTCTAAATTAGAGATAAAATTAACAATCGTAATAATAAGTAATAAAATAATTTTAATAAGCAATAATAACATCAATAATAACAACAAATAATAATAGCAATAACAAATAATAATAATAATAATATGATGATGAGTTTTGCCAAAGTAA
>NW_008705379.1:612013-616682 GCF_000326865.2 Helobdella robusta | reverse complement strand
CCCAACAAATTGATTAACAACCTGAACAACAACAACAACAACAACAACAACAACAACAACAACAAAGATGAATGCAATGAAAACAGGAACAATCTGGGTTGCAATAATAATAACATTAATAACAGCAACATAAACAACAGCAGCAACAACAACAACAACAACAACAACTCTACCTACAACAACAAAATTTCAAGCTCAATTTTTTTCCCACACCACAACAAAACCCATTTTCAACCGGCCTACCAGCTCCACCATCTCAACCAGCACCACCATCACCAACAACAACATTTTCACCATCAACAACAACACCTCCAACATCAACAACAACAGTTATACAAACAGTATTTATACAACAGCGCCCAGATGAAAACTCGTCCGATGTTCTTTGGTCAGTCACTTTTAACCATACTACCACCACCACCACCACCACATCCAACTACATCCACACCTGCAGCCACCACTCTTACTACATCTTCATCATCATCAGCAGCAACAGGGACGACAACGAGACAACTTTCTTCGACATCTTCTTCATCATCGCCATCATCAAATCACCATAACGATCACCAACGTCACAATTTCTCGATAAAATTGCCTCAGTCGTTTCCTCAGCTCTTCACCCACCCACACTTCCACCACAAGTCCTTCATGCCACCTCACTGGAGCATGGATATCACTAACAAGACCACCACCACCACCACTACCCAACACGTACGAAAATGTATTTTTTGTAACTAAATTATTGAGGGAATTGTTCAAAATTGGTTCGATTTTATTTACGGTTTTCGTCTTTGCCCGGTAAAAATTAGTTACAAAATAAAAGATGTTAAATAATATTTTATGATATTTTTTCAATTTTCACAAAAAAAACTGAAAATAAATATCCACACATGAAGATTTAAGAGCTCGAAGTCTCAATCGCAATTCTAAACGAAGTGTATTTTAAACACTGACTACATTTTTCAAGTAAGATGTTATTTTTCCTGATTAATTATTCTCAAAATGATAGCCTTTGGAGAACATAGAACTCTGGCAAAATGGAACGAATTTGACATTCGTCAATCAGCCAGGCAATCCTCTATGGCCTGGGTTCGACTGCAGGCCCCCGCCCCTCAATTCACATCCAGCTTATCCATATCCAGCTATTAAGTTAGTTGTGTGGTGTTTTGCATTAGTTTATCGGCTTCGTCTGTTTGTCATTATGTGAGTGAGTTAATATGTAAGTGTGAGTGTATGTGTGGTTGTGTGTGTGTTTGTGTGTGAGTCTTTGTGTGCGTGCGTGTGTGCGTGCGTGCGTGCGTGTGTTTACGGTGCGTGAAGCATATAAATATGATGTGCCTATTTCGTTTCATTATTGTTAACATCAACAACATCAACAACATCCACAACATCAACAACATTAACAACATCAACAACATTAACCACGCCAACAACATCAACAACAATTGTAACAACACAATGACGTAGTTATGACGTCAGAAGAAAAAATGCCACCCGCGAATCAACGACGACCCTGAAGGCCTGGCTGTACAAGCACATCAAGAACCCCTACCCAACAAAAGGGGAGAAGATCATGCTGGCCATCATCACGAAGATGACCTTAACACAGGTCGGTCATCAATTGATGCATCTTTTTAATGGGTCTCATGGTTTTTTGTCCATCTAATGTTTGTTTATCTGTTCGTTTGTTCGTTTGTTCGCTTGTTCGATCGTTTGTTCGTTCGTTTGTTTGTTTGCTTGTTTGTTCCCTTTGGATGTTTGTTAAAATTCTTTTTAATTTGCTAGTTTGTTCATTCGAAGTTGTTTTCTACTCATATATTTATTGATCTATCATACAATCATTAATTTATCTAATTATTTGATCATTTCATTCA
This sequence comes from Helobdella robusta, assembly GCF_000326865.2. Classification (NCBI taxonomy): domain Eukaryota; kingdom Metazoa; phylum Annelida; class Clitellata; order Rhynchobdellida; family Glossiphoniidae; genus Helobdella; species Helobdella robusta. The sequence goes on along the minus strand of NW_008705379.1, from coordinate 614,808 downwards.
CTCATTTGTTTACTCATTCACTCATTTATTCACTCATTTACTCAATCTTTCACTTATTTATTTCCTCATTCACTCATTTATTCACTCATAAATGCGCTTATTCACTCATGTATTCACTCATTCACTCATGTATTCACTCATTAATTCACTCGTTCACTCATCAATTCACTCGTTCACCACCAGGTATCCACGTGGTTCGCAAACGCCAGGAGGCGTTTGAAGAAGGAGAACAAAATGCAGTGGTCGCCGCGACAGAGGAACGACGACGACAACGACGACGACGACGACAAGAACAGCCTGATGAGCGCCGATGATAACGACGACGACGACGAGGATGACAAAGTGAAAAAACGCTCGGAAGCTGAAGCTGCTGATGATGACAACGATGATGAAGATGAAGAGGATGATGAGGAGGAAGAAGAGGAAGAGGAGATTAATGTTGATGCTGGTCAGTTGGGTGAATATATTTTACGGTGTGTTGCTAACAAGCTTACGAACAACAAACAAATTATGCTGTCACACGATTGTTTTATAATAAAAAATACATACAAATAAACAAATAATCATACAGAAACAAACATACAAACAAACAAACATACATACAAACAAGCAACAAATTATACAAAACATACAACAGATGATTCGTCAATGGCATCGTCAGCTGACTCGACAAACAACAAAATCAACAAGACGTCAATTGAAAACATGTTTCCGGATTATTTACAGCAACAACGTCACCACCACCAACAACAGCAACAACATCACCACCACCAACAACAACAACAACATCAACACAACAACATACAAACGGACGATAAACTGAAACCGCTTACGACAACATTATCGACGGAAAAACCAACCATGACGTCAGAGAGCGAAAACGGAAGTAGTTTGCCGGAAGCGAAGAAAGATAAAAATAAATTCAGGATATGGTCGCTGGTTGACTTGGCGACGACTACGAAATCAGATTCAAACGATAACGATGACGTCAGTGACGATGATGGCGCGAAAACACACAAACCAAAAAATATAAATAACAACAACGACGACGACGATGACGACGACAACAACAGCATCAACAATAACAAAACCAGCACTGACACAAACAACAGCAACACAACGACAACAAACAACGAAAATTTTAATATGAGCCCGCCAACAAGCAACATGGATATACACCCTTGGATGCACCGCGGAATTCCCGCCAGTTGGGTTTTCCAGCCGAAAATAGCAATGGCTATTTATAGACAGATGATGAATTTTCATATTCAACAACAACAACATCACCACCAACAACAACAACATAATAATAACAATAATAATAATAAACAACAACAGCCGAAACATTAAACAAATTAACACAAAGACATCAGCCCAACGAATTCAAACGTTAAATTGTAGTAAACTTAAATGACATTAACTCTTTCCGCATCATCATCATCATTGTCACTATCACTATTATTATTATTGTTATTATTATTATTTTTATCATTATTATTATTATTATTTTTATCATTATTATTATCATCATTATTATTATTATCATTTTCATTAAAGTTCACTTTTAAATACGTTTTTAAAATGAATTATTCATCTGCCTGTGAAATATTAAATGATTATTATTTGTTTATTTATTTATTTATCTATCTATCTACTGCCAAGTCTCTGTCCAATTAGGAGAGAGAGAGAGAGAGAGAGAGAGAGAGAGAGAGAGAGAGAGAGAGGGAGAGAGCAATGCTATTCGGTACCGCACGTGCGTGCTTTTACATTTGTTTATTGCGTCACGTGACTCTTGTTGTTGCTGTTGTAAAAGTTTGTAGACTGTCGTTCATCTTGTTAACACGCGTACACACGCACTTACACACACACACACACGTTTACACACACACACGTTTACACACACACACGCACACGCACGCATACATATATTATTCACAACATAAGAACATAACGTACGATAAAAAATCGCATCACGCACACACACACGCACACGCACACACACTGATTTACACATAAACACACAGCCCAAATTTTTTAAATATTCAATACCGATAATGTGAAATTTAGTACTTCTAATACTTTTTATTCACTAATTGAAACAATAGTGATTTATATATTTGACAATTTTTTATTTGTAATAAAAATGGATCCATGAATGAATGAATGGATGGATGGATGAATGAATGGATGGATGAATGGATGGATGGATGGATGGATGGACGGACGGACGGACAGACGGACGGACGGACGGACGGATGGATGGATGGATGGACGGACGGACGGACGGACGGACGGACGGACGGACGGACGGATGGACGGACGGACGGACGGATGGACGGATGGATGGATGGATGGATGGATGGATGGATGGATGGACGGACGGAAGGATGAATGAATGAATGAACGAACAAACGAACGAATGAATAAAATAATGTAAAAACATTTAAATGAATAAATGAATGAATTAATGAATTTATTTACAAGTTAATTAATTAATTGATAGATGGATAGATAAATACACTGATAAACGTTCATTTGTTTTGGCAAAATTGTTTTTGCATTATAAATTATTTTATTATTTTTTATAAAAATTTTAAAATAAACCAGAGAAAAAATTTTTATAAATTGAAAAATAACCAACAAACGAAATGAAAAAAACATTAACAACAACAACAACACAACAATAACAATTTTATCTTAGTTAAAAAGTTTATAATTGAAAACCATATCGTCGTGAAGAAAAAAAAACCATCCGACTGGTAAATTTTTCCATCTTATTTTTTGTAACTTGGCGA
>NW_008705379.1:607055-609555 GCF_000326865.2 Helobdella robusta | reverse complement strand
CTCATTTTTAATCATCAAGACGGTAAAAAATAACGCAAGAAATGCAAAAAGATAAAGGCACATGCACGTACAAGCAAATGATTAATCGCATGCAAACGAACCACACACGCACACACACACAAACATACAAACAAACATACAAACAAATATACAAACATACATAATACAAAATAACAGTGGGAGTTCTCAGTTCGGTCGTCATCCTACATTAATCCAACCCTGTCAACAAACGAATGCTACTTGTTCCGCTTAGCATACTTAGCCGAGCAAATGAATTCTCATACTTATTTTGTTAGTTGTTTGTTTGTGTCACTGTTTATGTATGTGTGTGTGTGTGTGTAAGTATATGTGTGTATCTGGTGTGTGTGTGTGTGCAAGTATATGTGTGTATCTGTACGTGTTTATGTGTGAGTGTGTGTACATGTGAATCTCTGCATGTAGTATATGTGTGTATGTAATAGTGTGTGTTTGGCACGGAGTTCTAGACAATCATATAAAAAATGTGTGTGCGTGTGTGTGTTTGTGTGTGTGTGTGTGTTGTTTGTGTGTACATTTGGTACGTACGTGTGCACACATTCTTGCACGTTTTTGCACGTGTTGATTAAATCAAATATTGCAATCGTTGTTTATTGTGATGCGTGAGTCGTTCATCTTTGAGCTGTTTCAACTGGGGGCGATGATGTTTGCTGGTCGGTGTTGTTCGTGTGAACAAGTTAACGAATGAAATAAGATGAACAGATGAACTAAACAAACAAATGAACGAACAACTGGATGAATAACAACTACTAACCGAATAATAACTACTAACCGAAACCCTAACCAAACAACAACAACTACCACTACTACAATTACTACTGCTACTGCTACCACAACAACAACAACAACTAGACAAACAAATAAGCAAACAAACAAACAAATGAACAAACAAATGAAACGAACCGTTCTTAAATGAATATTAATCACCACGGTATCGCTTCGATGTTCCTCAGTGTGAAAAGCATATAATGTTTGTCGCTTAATATCCGGTCTGTTGTTCAGCAGCCAGATCTTAGCAATCTTTCACCATTGCAATGTATATATGTGCGTGTTTATGTATGTATACTGTACGTATGTGTGTGTGTGTGTGTGTGTGTGTGTGTGTGTGCGTGTACGTATGTGTATATCGTGTGTATCGTATGTGTTTGCATGTAGAATACTTACTCACTTTACTAATAACCAAAACCCTAGCTCAACAACAACAACTACTACATCTACTACCGCTACTACTACCACAACAACAACTACTACTAATTTTTCTACAAAAGCTACCATTCTAGCGACAGTGGCGACAAGAGCCACTCATTTTGAAATGAGACAATAAATCGTCTTGTGATATAACAACGATACGCCAGAAGAGATTAAGACCCCGTCAACCTCAACTCTGACTTAAATGATGACCTCTTCCTAACCTTTCTCTGACCTTACTTTATTAAGGTCATTATATCTAAGGCACACGTGTGTTCCCACTCTGTGCACTCCGAATGTTCTTCCATGTTCACCGCTTGTTTGTTTATTGTTCGCTCACGAACGAACATATGTTCATACAAGCAAACGAAAAATGACCCAAATTAACAACTCCAACAAAATGAACAAGTAACTAAGAAACGAACGAACGAACAACATAAAAACAATTGAATGAACACATGACAAAAGACATACAACAAACAAAAGAAACAATGAATGAACGGACGAACTAACAAACGAACGAACGAACGAACGAATGAATGAATGAACAAATGAAGGAACGGATGCGTAAGCGAGTGAATGAATAAAAAACAGATGGATGGATGTATCAAGTGCACGTGGTGTTAATGAAATATCAGCAACTTTTTATGAAGGAATTATTTAAAAATTGAAATGCCGACGCTGGGTGCTGCTGTTTATTCACTTTTCTCATTTCACTTCAGTTCTTTCGTTCATTCTTTCATTCATTCCTTTTTTGCTCGTTCATTCATTCATTCATTCGTTCATTCATTTATTTATTCATTTTCAAGTATTTAAAAATATTATTAGTTAAAAAAACGCATAAAAATAACACACAAAGTAATAAATTGAGACCACCTAACCATTATAATATGTTACTGATCGACACCAACACATGTGTTTAAAGAATTAATCCAATAGATTTCACTTTAGAACATCGCACAGACACACACATACGAAACACAGACACACACACACACGACACATTCACACACACGGACACACACATAAACATACATAAGAATTGTATTAAAAATTTAACTTGAAATTCAAAATACTTTCAATAAAGTTGTTTTGGTTTGATAAATGCTGTCGGACTCATTTGACACACACTTACAAAACACAAACACGTACAAACGCACACACACGCATACAAAAACACACAAACACCAAATCACACACACACATAAACACAAATACACGTACACACACATACAAACAAACAAATTACAGCTTATTCAAAATTTTTATACACCAT
>NW_008705379.1:595710-606227 GCF_000326865.2 Helobdella robusta | reverse complement strand
AGCACACACACACGCACACACACACGCACATACGCACACACACACACACTCAATCACATTCATTAATTTAACTTAGGTGCTTACTTAAGTTAAAACTCCAATACATTTATTACCTGATAAATTAATGTCATCTTCACGAACATTAATGGCTTCACCAACGAAAATCAATGTATACACCATCCAACGCATTATCAACTATGACGTCACCGTCATCAATAACAACAACAACAACAACAGCAACAACAAAAACAAAAACATTAACATCGTCTTCAATGACAACATCAAACACCTCAACAACAACTCTAACTATTTTCATGTTAGCAATAGAAGCAAGTAAATAAACAAAACTATACGATTAAACCATATTAAAACAATAAAAACAGCAACAACCACAACAACAGCAGCAACAACCACAACAACAACATCAACAACAACAACAACACTAACAATAACAAAACTGTATTCAAATCTAGCGTCTCATAACATTTAAGCTATTTCGAACACAGAGCACGCTCGTCAAATGATTGTTGCGTAACAATGGCCATCATCACTGTCAATATCATTTCAATGGTTTTTATCATCATCGTCGTCATCATCTTCTTCATCATCGTTATCATCATCTTCATCATCGTCGTCGTCATCATCTTCATCATCATTATTTAATAGGTCATTGTCTTCGTACTAACCGTTATCTTACAATCATCATCATCATCGTTACCATCAGCATCACGGCCATCATCATCATCACCACCAACAACATCATCATCATCACCACCATCACCACTATCATCATCACCACCATCATCATCATCATCATCGGATACAATGGACAGAACACAGGCGACTAATTAATTCATCGCCACGACTGTGCGCGCTTCTCTAACAAATATGGCGTCCTGCGAAAATCAATTCTCACATCATTGACTGACCGGCCATCTTTTTTTCCCTTATACAACAACTCCTACCACCACCACCACTACTACTACTACTACTACTTCCACCACCACAAGTAGTGGCAGTGGTGGTAGGGGTGGTTGTGGTAGTGCTACTACTACAACCGCTGCTGTTACTAGTTCTACTGCTTTTCATAAGAATGCTGATGCTAACTCGATAAACCTAAATTTAAATTTCAAAAAAGAATTAGGAAAAAAGAAAAGAAAGAGAGAGAGAAACAGAGAGAGAGAGAGAAAAATAGAGAGAGAGGAGAGAGAGAGAGAAAGAGACATTATCAAACAAAAGAGTAAAAGACGGAAAAACATAAAAGAAAAAAAAAAGATTAAAATGATTAAAATGGATGAGAGAGAAAGAGAGAGAAAGAGAGAGAGAGAGAGAGTTGATGTGCGTTTAAGTAAAGAAATAATAAATAGCTATAAATATTTAAAAACTGTTGTCGACCCGGAACGGTTAATTGCTGTTACAACATTCATTATTTACTCGAGTGTGACCGCTAAATAATCGAATCGGTCGGTAAGTATTCGTTTTAACGCCGGTGCTAATTGTCCGGTCGGTCCATCGCTATTCATATCCGTCGGTTCTTAAATCGCTCGTTGGTTTGTTAGTTCGCTAGTTTGTTTGTTCGTTCGTTCGTTTATTCGTTTCAAAGTTACTTGATGATGATGATGACGATGGTAAATACAATGAATGAAAGTGATGACGATAATATTGACGTCATAATTATTATAAATATATTATATATTATGATTTTGGAATAATTAAATTCGCAATGAAATTTTTATCAATTTTCAAACTATTTCGCGTCTATTGCAATAACTCTTTTGGCTGGATAGTGACAAATATCGAGAATTAATTAAAATAATAAATAAATACAAATGAACAATGAACAAAATGGACATTTAATGAGAGAATTATGAGCGAAATAAGGTGTTTGACTTAGGCGACGGCAAACGCAGAAAACTAATCAAAGACGAATAATAAAAATCTCAGTTGCGTGGCTTCCCATAAAAATGCTCCATTAGCAGATTTTGTTATTATTTAAAAAGGCTTACCTCAAATTTTAATATCAATGTTTGTTTATTCATTATGACGTCATCGCGACATCATCGCATCACGTACAGCAGTTACCTATTCGTTTGGTGCAAACAAATGTGTGCATACAAAATTATATCTGCAACTCAAAGACACACTCGTCACGAAATTGTATATATTTTCAGTAACGTAGCTAACGGAACTACGTAAACATCAATGATTCATTATCTTTATTACCAAAGATACAAAAATTCATTGCAACGTCAATGTAAACAAACGCGAGAGTGCAAACCACAAGCTGCAGACGCACAGACGAGATTACAAGATATTTGTCGATAAAACTCGATAATGCGAATGTGCGGTACAGGTCACGTGAGAATTAGTGATGGGCGAGAAAAATTCGATATCGATTCATTTTGATGGAGTCCGCGCAACCGGAAATCTGATCACACTTGTCTCAACTGATATAGCGCTTTATTCGTTACGTGTTACGTTACATTATGCTATTTTAGAATGCTAGGTTAACTAGATTTTCTTGACAGATAAGAGGAGGAGTGAAAATAAAAAGCTTTTTTTTGTTTAAAAATATATTTTATTCTAAAATAAATTTGTTTTTTTTTACCTGGTTAATATTGCTGTTGAGGATTTCAATGTTTTTGTTGATGCCTTTCTCATGACGTTTGAAGACAAACTTTTTCTGTTGAGAATTTTCACAAGGAATAATTTTAACAACTACAATTTATGATGCACACACACACACACGCACACGCACACTAACACACACTAACACACACTTGCACAAGTACATCGTAGCATATCAAAAAATGTAAGCACGCACGCCTCACATTCGCTTGCAAACATCACGCAATCTTTACGCATATATGCATATTTCTGTGCCTACAACACATACGCATATACGCACGTACACACACACGCGCGCGCGCACACACACACACGGACACGCAAACACAACTGTAGATTAGATGCCGGCCTTGATCACGGATGTGACTCGTCGAAAACTAATCAAGCCTGCTCCTCTGATAAACGTTTTCTCAAGTTTGCTCGTTCGTCCGTTCTCTCCCTCTCTCTCTTTCTCTTTCGTTCTCTCTCTCTCTCTCTCTCTCTTTCACCTTCTTTTTCTTTGTTTTGCCTTCCATTATCTATGTTTACATTTTACTTATTTACTATTCTATTAGTTTTATTGTTCCTTCACTGCTGACTGTTCATTTACTGTTCTTTCGTTTGGTTGTCCAGTAGCTGAGCTGACGTTTGTTTATTTCTTTTTCATTCATTAATTTCATTATTCTTTGTCTATCTATTATTATATTCTTTCATTTATTTAACTCACTGAGAAAAAGAGAAAAAGAAATAAAGAGAGAGAGAGAGAGAGAGAGAGAGGAGAGAGAGTGGAAGAAAAGACCCTATGAAGAAAATAAAATATAAAAGCGATCAGAGGAACGTAAGTGAAGTAGGGTTAAGAGTAATGTTGACCTTCATAATGACCTTGCGTTGATGCGGCGTGTGAAATCCTGATGAAATGACCTAGATATCAAACAAATCACGTGACCCATTTACATAAATATCATTCAATTGTTATCTCAATCTTTACAAGTTCCGTTTCAGCTATCATCGGATATTTTTCTCTCTTTCTCTCTGTTTGGCTACTTCTTTCTCTCTCTCTCTCTCTCTCTCTCTCTCTCTCTCTCTCTCTCTCTCTCTCTCTCTTTCTCTCTATACATATAACTCTTCTTTAATTGAAAATCTCCTGACTGATGCATCACACAAAGATCGCATCAACGAGTACTTAACCACTGTTATTACCACAACCCTGTTTCTCGTACATCAACAACAACGCATTTGAAACACATACACACACACGCGCGCGCACACACACATTCATTCATTTATCTATTCATTTATTTATTCATTTCCATCCAACTTTCATCGCCAACTACGGCAGTTGTTATGATCACGTGTTGTGTCCTCTTTGCATTCATTGGAACGACACTAATGATGACGATGATGATGATGACGATGATGATATTGTTGTTGGTGATGAAGATGACGATGAAACTGTTGCTTTTGATGGTGATGTTGTTGTAGTTGATAATAATGACGTCTATAGCTATAGTGATGAGGGTAGCCAAACGATAGTGATAATCGTGATGGTGGTGGTAATGATAAAAGTGGATGACCAGATGATGATGATGATGATGATAACAATGACCAGATGATGACGTCACTCAGGATGTCGCTGCTTATTTAAGCGTATCTCCCTTCCAACCAGTGACATTGTTATCCTTTGACGAGCAGTCTTCATTGTGCTAGTTACAATTGAACTTTCCAGCTTTCACATATTCACGTTTGCAAACAATGTTTCCACATTAAAAAGCATTCAAATGTCGTCTACCATCACTGTATGGCGTGTTTGTGTGTGCGTGCGTTTGTGTGCGTGCGTTTGTGTAACTTCACCACACACGGCCAAGTAGATGGGCGGTTAAATGACGATTGTATTATCTCTTTACACGTCATCGCCCCAAAAAAAGAATGTGACGCAGAAAAAAGAAATGTTTTTGTGTTAGATGCCGGCTTATCTGTTGAATAGAATACATATATATATATATGTGTGTTTATGTAGGCGCGGATGTGTAGGTGTGCAAGCACAGACGTGTTTGATGGGCTGAACACATAGATCGAAAAAAGTAAAATTCTTCCATTGTACAGATTAAAACGTACCTCACATACTGTGAAGTTACAAACGCACGTAAACACGCACGTACTCGCGTTCACGTTCGTACGCAGACGTACACAGCGGCGTACAAAAACCGCAACGAGAACACGAAGAAGAGAACAGGCGGGCGACAATTGCATGGGACAATGAAGTACATGATTATCAGCATAGTGCCACACATTCGAAGGAAGCACGCACGCATCAGCAGACGACTAAATAGCCAACAGACACGCGAGAAGAAAAGAAAAAACAATTCCCCGGACGATTGTGGTCAGTTAACGAGCTTATTAGCAGTCGGTTGGTCACTAATTGAAAGTGATCGCATTGCGTGTAACACGACACGTCCGCCGACGGTTTAACTAACGAATATTCTCTAATGGCGATGGCGCTAACCGTATAAAAACAACACCAACTCCAATAATAACAGAAATAACAGCGAGTAAAAACAAAATGGTCGGAATATTTTGAACGAATGAAGCACGCTACAAATAAATTGTATGAAAAAATTTTTTAGTCATCATACCAAAAAAAAAAACATCAACGAAATAATTAACATCAAAGTAGGATAAAGTTGAATATTCATGAATTAGTCAGTGATCTCTTCCGAAACACAAGAACCGTCTCCCTATTGCCAACTTTACCACCAAACTGAAACGTCGGAGTTGGTATTTGGTGTATGACTTCAAACTCTGTAAATAAAGAAAGTAAAGAAAATAATCAATAAAAAGTAAAAATTAAAACCTTCATCTAACTAAACATAAAAAATAACCCAACTTACGTGAGTTAAATTGGTCAACGAGTTCCTCCCTAGTCCAGTTACAGGAGGTCAAGAGAAACAGTCCACCACATTTACAAACATGACCTACATTTTGTTGGTACCTCACTTTCTGATTGGCTCTGTCGACGGGGTTGAGACACACGGCATCATATGTGCCCTTGTCTAGACAGATGTCAAACTGGCAAGACATCAGACTGCTTTCTAAGGCTGGTCTCGTTATTTCTGTACGTTGATGTTGTTGTGTTGTTGTTGTAGTTGGTTGTTGCTGTATTTCTTCACTACTACAATCACCAACAGTAGTAGTAATGTCAGATTCTACGGATGTTGTTTCATTCTTTTCTTTGGTCCTGTGCAACTTCTGTAAGAAATCGCAAACCTGTTAGAGGGTTGAAATTTTTTTAAATAATTAAAATTTATCATTTAAAAATTGAAAATATATCGAAAAACCGTGATAATTATTACTATCACTCACTATCACCATCGTCATCATCATCAAAACTACATAACAATCATCACTACCAAAACTACTACAATCATGAAAGGCAGAAAAAAATATAAAAACAAAAAAACTCCAACAACCTCGAAAGTGATTAATTTATTTTCTTCTTTAGCAATGGCCGTTGCAAGTTCAATAGCTGCTGATGCGTAATCTATGCCATACAAATTTCTGTAACCATTTTCAGCCTGAATTATCAAAACTAAACTATTTAAATATACTTAACTAAGATAATTTATTTATTTAATTTGACTGAATTACGTTAATTCATTAATAATTATTATAGAAAAAACAATAAAAGCATGCAACTATTAAAATATAGACAATATGTGATTTGATTGAATATTTTTTTGGCACATCCAAGACACCTGTAGTAAAAATCTGCAATTGAAAATAATTAACTACACATAAACTCCCACATGTGCATTTAAACAATTGAGTTTCTGTTAAATATGAAATCAAAAATGAAAAAAAATAAATATAAAACAAAATATTTATAAAATTTTAAATAAAAATTAAAAGGACAAACAAGAGAAATGAGCGTAGCTCCATTGCCACAGCCAATGTCTAAGATGGATGATGTCTTGTCTGTGTTACTGGCTCCCAACCAATTTACAATCCTATCTACACTCTCTTGACCAAACCTAAATTTTCAGAAAAGTGAAGAAAACACACACACACACACACACACACACACACACGCACACACACACACGCACACATACATACAAACACACATCAACCTTAAAATAAAACCTACCAAACATCATCAATCTCATAACGCTGCTGATACACAAGTAGATCTCTCCTGAAAGAATCTTCCCAGCTGAATATATTTTTTTTTAAATTTTAAATAAAATAAATCATTTTAAATAAAAATATTATATATAAAAAGTTAATTGAAGACAAATTAGATGAAAATAAAAAATAATTATATTAGACAATAAAACAACTTTGAAATTCCAGATAATCTTTTTTTTTTGGCACAGATCAGATTAAAACATAGAGTAAATAACATGACAAATGTCTTACAACATTCTTAAAAAGCTCATTTTAATTGATGACATCCGTTTTATTTTTAACAAGCACATGTTAATGATTAATTTATTTTTTATATGACACCAAACAAACACTAATAAAATGTATAAGCATAGCTTTTAGTTTTATTTAATACAGAACTTAAAAAATTGTACTTATATATATATATATATATATAATACAATTAAAATTTAATGATTCATTATTAATTATTAATATTATTTAATTATCTATCATTTTCAAATATTAATGAAAAAAAGTGAGATCTACTACTAACAATTCCCTGGTTCCAAGAATAGACTCTTGAAACTGGCCTTCTTTTTCGCAGTCCATCACGTCAACATTTGCAGGAGAGGCTGAATGAGCTTCTGGAACTAAATTTTCCGTCATCGTTGATAAAAATCAACTCAAAAACAAAAAACACGCTCGCCGATACGTTGCTTTGAAAACAAAAGTTTTAAGTCCACTTTTTATTTCAAATTATTTAAAAGTTAATTTAAAAGTCAAACGGCAAACTTGACAGCGCTTGAAAGAGAACTGATTATTTCAAATGGGCATTAACCACAGTTTCATCCACTAAAGTACGCCAAAGTTGCAACAAAATTCTATCTAAATCATTTTAAAAATGCCAAAAAGCCGCTCGTCGCTTGGCAAAAATGATACATATATTACAATTGCATTCAAAAAAGATATTAACTAATTAAAACAAAGGTATTTGGACATGGAGGCGTAACAAATAAGGGTACATTATAAAGTGTCAATCATAAAATTAGTAAAAAAATATTTCAAGCATGATGCTTTCTGTTGAAAAAATTGATGGCATTTAAACTGTAGGGAATAATTAGTAACAGATGTGCAAGCAATGCATTATAAGTTTCAATTGCAAATTAGAAACATTGTTATTTTTAAGTCAAGAATGAGAATATGGTCTTTCTGACTCTACTGATTTTCGAATCGTGATCTTCACCAAGACAATCGACGACAATTTGACGAGCGTCAGATCGACTCATATCTCCCCTCATCAGCAAAATATTGACTACCATATCAATTTTGATATCAGGATATTTATTGACAAATCCCGACAACTCCAGAGAAAGCATAGAAGTATCCCTCATCTTCAACAATTCGATGAATAATGGAATTCCTGCAAACGGTGATTCCTGCTGGTGTTTATCATTTTTGATCAGCTTCTGAAACAACAGGTCCATCTGATCGGCCTCTCTGATGATTTTCTCACAAGCAGGACCCCGCTCTTCATAATTTTTAAACATTATCTTCCTGGCTAGGATGGCTTTGTAATATTCCTTTGCTAATCTCAGTCTAGCTCTGTTTATCATCTCATTATAAAATACGTCCTTGATGTGGACGAAATCCTGACAGTAATCTTCAATGGTGATGCAAATGGTGTCCACAGATGAACTACTAGTGGTCCATTTCTTGGTCAGCAACTCTTGAATGTGAGGTTCGAGATCTGAAAACACCTCCTCGATCAACCAAACACACAGCAGGTCAGCTAGGTTGTTGAACATGTCAAGCAAAGATTTAATCTTACCGACATCAGCATGTGTTAAGTAGTCTTTGTGCAGATGAATTATGAAATCGGCAAATGACTGACAGTTGTTTGTGTTTGCAATGATGAAGTGTAGATAATACTTTGGACTGCTACGATCAGCAAGATGAATGTCTCGATAAATTTTAAGTTCACTTTTGTAGAGTTGGGCGAATTCTTTCATCTCTTCTATGCACATGATGACGACGTTAACAACGAGTTCATTGCCAATTGTTTTTGCAACTTCGAGGTTCTGTTCAATCATTTGGATCAGTAGAACAGGGAGTGTTGTGTTGAAAAAACCTTTGTCGTCTGTGTCAGGTAGCTGATCTTTGGACCAATCTTTTGAATCAGTTTTTATGGAGTTCACCATCCATTCTTTCATGTTTCTCTTCAAAGTCATTATGTACTGTGAGTACAGATCATTGATCTTTGATTTCTCAATTAGCGGCGGATACTTATTCACATCGATGTTTAAATCTGGATGCCCCATCAATTCAGTTGTGGAGTAGTCATTGATCCAGTTGAGCAGAGAGACTATTTCATTTCCTTCAAGTCCTTGCTCTATAATTTCATTCAGATGAGTTGAGATAGCCATGTGATACATCTCTATGTACTTTTCCACCATGTTGTAATGGGGTGGAAAGCACTGACCACACAACGTTTTGACCACTCTTAAATCTTCAAGAACAATCTGTCTGGTCACCTCCAGATGTCTGACTAGCCACATCTTATTGGTTGTTCTGTCTTCCATCTGATTGCCTTCAATCCTCAACAGAACTGCCTTGTTTATGGTGTCCATTGCTTTTTCTTTCCACTTCTTTGGCCTGCCAGGTAACTTCATCTCCTCATATTTATTAGACATGACTGCATCCAGCTTCTCTTCCCTTTCAATAATTCTCAAAACAGTTACGATGATTGTTGGTTCAACTCTCAGTGAAATGATTGTCCTCTGCAAAATCAACCAAAGTTGTTTTTCTAGTGATTGTACCAAATCATCCAGCCCAGAAAAATATTCCAACACAATAAGTTGATCCATGGGTGTCTTGTTTGGTTGTTTGTTCAGTTCATAGAGGATGTCATCTTTTGATTTCTCCAAATCACTGATAGATTTGTGCGCATGGAGCAGTTTGCCATCATTAATCAAGTCTTCACATTTTTTAATGGTTTCAGGAACAGTGAATATATGCAGGACATTATCACAAGCTGCTGCCAACTGACTGTGCTTTGAATTTTCTTCTCTGATGTTCTTCAGTTTTGATTGCAAATCTGCAATCGTCAAATAAGTGGACCTGATTTCAGTCATGTTGGACTTTATTTCTTTTATATCCTTCAAGACGGTGTTCAGCTGGTTCAATCCGGTTTTCACCCCATCCAACTGGGACTGAATGGCCGTTTTCAACATGGCCTCTACCGAACCTTTCTGTCTAGCCACAGATTTCCGTAACTGCTCAGTTTTTTCAAGTTGATCAGGTCTTTGTAGGTAATTGGCGACTATGTGCTTGGCATGCTCCTTCGCCTGCATCTCCATAGCGGCCAACTCCGTGGAAGCGCTGCTAGCAGTCGTTTGTTGATATTTTTTCATTGAGGAAAACATCTTCTTTAAAAAAGGAAATTGACTACATTAGTAATGAAAAAATATGTTTAATTTAATTATTTATAAAACAAAATAAATAATAAAATAATATAATCATATTTAATATACATATTTTATATAATACAAATTAAAAATATATTTTTTAAAAATTAAAATAAAATTTAAAAAACTTCTACTTGTGCAGGGACTTTCTATAACTATATTTATTTCAATGTTAATCTGATGTTTTTATGAAAATTCTTAAATGATATGTAGACGGATAAAAATTATTTTTAATACAATATTTCTTATTAACCATCCCAGCCACAAAATGACATTTTTTTTTTACAACGCTGATCGTCC
>NW_008705379.1:575224-588141 GCF_000326865.2 Helobdella robusta | reverse complement strand
ATTTTGTTTGTTTTTTGCCGAAGCATTGCACCAGATGATAAAAATTTGCTTCAAATAAAAATACTTTTGTGGGTCACAACTTTGCGCGTACACACGCACACACACACACGCAGGTACGCATGCACACACACGCACGCACACACACACACACACGTAGGCACACACAGACACACACACGCACGCGCACACAGACATACACACGTACGCACACACACACACACACACACACACGCACGCACACACACACACGCACGCGCACAATTACCTAGCAAACATTACCAAAAAGCTAAATCATGTAAAAAATACATGGCGTACATTTACTTTGCGTATTTTATGCGTATTTCGAAAACTAACGCACTGCCAACTAGATACCGAAATAAATACCTACGTTATAAAGAAGTACGTTATAAAGAAGTACGTTATAAACAAGTTCGAAATAAACAATTCTACGATAAAATGGTGTCCACGGGAACTTTACTGTACGTACATTTATCTAAACACATAGACATACATACAAACATACATACCAAGTACACATACAAACATACATACCACATACATATATTAACATACGCATATACGGATATTACTATCTTTCTCTCTCCATTTTATACATCCATCTTTCAAACACAATTCTTATCTTCAATTCACATTCTCTTTTCATAAACAAATCCTCACCTTACTATAAAACATATCCATCTCCATTTCGTTCCTTCACTCATTCACTTATTCATTCTTTTGTTCATTCATTCATTAATTAATTCAAACAATTAATCATTCATTTATTTATTCATTTACTCATTCATTCATTCATTAAGTTATTCAGTTATTCATTCAGTGATTTTTACATTACCAATTATCCAAACCATAACGATTCACTATACAATTCAGTTCATTTTTGTTCAATCAATCAATCAATTAGTCAGTCAATCAATCAATCATTCAATCAATCATTCATACATTCATCCAATCACCTTCTATCTCTTCATCCTATCATTCATAATTCATTCAATCACTCTTGACTTCTTTTGCTCATCTGTTCAACCAAACATCTATCAATCATTTTTTTACATATTATACACATTTAACCCTGTAAAAATATAGAAAAAACCGTACACGTGTGTGTGTGTGTGAGTGAATGAATGAATGAGTGAGTGAGTTGAGTGTGTGGTGTGTGTGTTTATACATTCACAACATAATTCAAAATAAACACACACACACACACACACACACACGAGCGCACATACGCACTCACAGACACAAACAAACTAACAAATACACACACATACACACACACACATATATTTATATACATTATACATATGTGACTGAATGTACTACACACATACGTGCATCCATGCATATGTGCTGCTGTATAAAAACCTGATTATAACTTTCCTTTTCTTAAAAGTTTTGGATGTGAACATGTGTGAACGTGTTGTTTAGTTATGGTCTGTTACACATTTTTGTTCTTTCATGTTTGTTCATTGAGGAACAACATTTAAAAACCTTGTTCTACAATCATTTTTGTTATATATTTTTGATATATTTTAGTAGATTTATTAACTTAACATTTATATAAATAACTAATTAAATAATAAATAATTCTATATATGAAGAGTTTTAAGTATTTCAATAATTTAAAATTAAAATTATTGAAAAAAAACTCCAATATTATAAGTCATAGTAAAGCAACGAACAAATAAAAAATTTTAGTTTACTATAATCGTTAACGTCCCAAAACCTATTCCAGATGGATACATCAGGAAAATTTATATACACAATTTCCATCATCTTATCATTTAGACTGGCAGTTGTAGAGAGTATGAAAGTTGATGTGAGAGTAAGAGAAGACTCCGAACCTGGAGCTGCAGTTGTTGAGCTTTTGAAACTCCCCGGCCTACCACACCACAGCCATCTAGACTCTTCTCACAAAAACTCAATTCAATTCAAAATTTTAGGCAGCAGTAATAATAAAAACCATCACCAACAACAACAACAACAACAACACTCAATTCCAAACAACAAAATCATTCAACAATCAACAGTAATCATTCCAAGCAGTGAATATTTCGCAATCGACAGTACATCTTCGACTATCACGTTGAAACAACAAATCGATCGGGAACTAGTCTGCGGACCACGCGTCACAACGTGCATTTTGATTTTCAGAGTCGCCATCATCAGCCCGCCACTGACCATAATTTCCGTTCACGTGACCGTTGATGACGTCAACGATAATGCTCCCTACTTCCCTCAACCATTCGTCACCGTGCAGATCCCCGAAGATGTTGTTCCGGATTCGCACACGCCCTACGAACTTCCTGTTGCTGCAGATGACGATTCGCCGGAATTCGGTGTCGTGAGTTATTCGGTCAAGTGGCTGTCGGTAGCGATTAATGCAACTAATGACGCATCTAGGGATGTTCCATTTCAGTTAAGTACTCATCAATCATCTTCAGCGAACAACAAACACTTGATGAAACCCGTGTTAATTGTTAGCAAGGAGCTGGATCGAGAGTCGTGCGATGAGTACGTCTTCACGTTGGAAGCCCACGACGGGGGTGTGCCGTCAAAAACATCAAGCCTCAGTGTGACGATCAAAGTTACCGACATCAACGACAACGCTCCAGTTTTCAATCAGACAGTTTATCGAATCACATTATCCGAGGGTGAAGAAGTAGGCAGTGCTGTGTTGGCAGTGTCAGCTTTCGATATCGATTCAGGTCCGAACGGACATTTGAAGTATTCCATCGAATCGGATATCACGAACAATCCGACAACTAATAACAACTTTCATCAAACCAGTCAAAATTTTTACATCGAACCCGAAACCGGTATTATTCGACTAATTAACCGACTCAATTTCAATTTGGCATCACAGCACCGGTTGAAAATACTGGCCGAGGACGGCGGGCTGACGGTGAAACATACAGGCACCTGTGACGTCATCATTGACGTCATCGACACCAACGATAACAGACCAATCATAAGCGTAGAATATGCAGGAGATGAACCGGAAGTGCAAGAGAACGCAGCGGCAGGAGCATTCGTGGCTTACATAACAGTTGAGGATGACGACAGCGGAACGGCTGGTGTCACGGAGTGCAAGCTGGTGTTGGGAGCTGATGCGTTTGCCATTGAAAGTTTTACATCATCATCACCATCATCGTCAGCATCATCACACCCATCATCATCTTCATCAATGAACAATCCCTACATTAACAACCAGCACGGCAAGACCACTCAGTACAAGCTGATGACGACCGCAACCTTCGATCGTGAATGCATCAACTCTACGAATATTTCAATCGAGTGTACTGACTTCGGCCAGCCAGCCCTATCGAATGTTGTCAATTTAACCATTCGAATATCTGACGAAAACGATAACAGCCCTAAATTTAGTAGGCCCGCGTTCGAATTTTCAGTCTTGGAGAATAATAAAGCCGGTCAGTTCATTGGGAGAGTTGTTGCGTTCGACGAAGACGCCGACATGAATGGCGAGTTGACATACACCTTTGGCCCAGACGCCACTTTCGACGTTTCTTCATATTTTGAATTGGACGCCCGCAACGGAATCATTACAGCGAAAATTGCTTTCGATCGAGAATATCAATCCAAGTACGAAATGACGATGCAAGTGAAGGACGGTGGCGAACCAGCTCGTTCAGCCAGTTGCTTGCTGCTCGTTAACATTTCAGACGAGAACGATGAAACTCCGACGTTTTCAAGCTCGCTCTACACATTTGCAACGTACGAGAACCAGCCAGCCAGCACCGAAGTCGGTCGGTTGACTGCTCATGATACGGACCTCTTTCCAAACAACATTGTTCACTACTCGAAAGATGAGCACAACGATATTTTCTCACTCGACAAAGAAACCGGGACCATCAAATCTTTGGTGTCGTTAGATAGGGAGGTGACGGATTCGTATAATTTTACGGTGAAGGCATACAATCCCAGCGTATCAAACACTTCAACATTGAAGGAGGTTTGGAGTACTACTTTAGTGTCTGTTGTAGTAGCGGATCGTAATGATAATGCTCCAGTTATTATTTTTCCGGTACCGAGTCTCAACGATACGGTTCACATAACAACAAATCAGAAGATCGGCAGTGAAATAGCTAGAGTGCTAGCAAGAGATGGCGATGTCGGAACGAACGCTCAACTTCGATATATATTCGCCCTGACGAATGAAATGTATTTTGAGAAAGATGATGGTCATAGTGATGTACCGATCAGCCGCGGTCGATTCAATCGCTCCTTCGATATCGATTCTAGGACCGGCGGTATATTTGTAAACAAAGATCTGACCAAACTGAACATCACAGAAACCAACCCAAGAATTGAATTATTGAATATCATCGTCTATGACGGGGGTGTTCCAAAACTTTCTTCAGTCTGCAAGTTGAAGATCGTCATAAATCATTTTAACGACACTACGATAAGACCAAAAATAACATACAACAAAAATGAAATTTATTTTGAAAGGAAAGAAAAAAACAATAAAAATTTGGTCCTACAGTCTGCGGTCACAGAACAACAACAACAACCACATAAACTGAACGAAGCGGAAAGTCAACCATCCACAAACAGCACTTCAATTCAGTTGATAATAACTTCCTTCATAAGCAACCCGCTAGCCATTCTCATCTTGGTGTCGGCAATGACCGCCACACTCCTCTTCTTCCTCTTTGTCATCGTCGTCATCGTCATCTGTTACAATGGAAGTGAGAGGAAGCAGAAGATGAGGGTGAGAAAACTGGAGAAGTTGTTTCATCCTCTGCCCAGACATCCGGATCACACCTACGTCCCACAATTCGCAGTTAAAAGAAATCCCAAACTGCTTACACTTCAAAATGGGATGCATCCAAGTGATTTCGTTACCGCCAAAAAAATTTGCACCCTGCCGACGAAACGATCATTAGCCATGTCCGAAATCCGTGCCGGTGGGGATTTCAAGATGGACAAATATTTCCTCACCTGCCAAAAGTTTAATCGCGCAAAAGAATTTGATGGAAAGTTTAACAAAAATGTCAACCACACTAACCACAGCAGCAATAACTACAACATCGACGACGACTCAAGCGTTGACCTCAGAAGCCACCACACGTCTGCTAATGATGGTGGTGGCACCATGGCGGAAATGTTGAATGGAAGAAACATCAGGTGGACTCTATCGGCTCCAATTGGAGAAAATTTAGTTAGATTTGTTTTATGAAACTTTCGAATAATTTTAATTTAAGTCAAAATAAATTGTTGGAAATTTGGTGTCAAATTAAATTAAATTAATTTCCGAATAGATTGCGAGGCAGAGTGACGTTGCTGGCAGCCGAGGGGACAACAAAATGAAGCACGGTCAGAACAGCAAATCAAAGTGCAGAGTCAGTTTTGAACCAAACAACGACCAAGTTGATGATACTTCAGGAGATAGAAACGCTGCATCAAACACGCCAAATTTTCAATCCAACAACGACACCAGAGCTGCGATTCAAACGAACATCAACAACAACATTTTTCACAACAACATAACCGCGATTGCACCTAACTTCCTCCACGTAGACCCAATCAACCATGCAAATAACCAACAATCCCAACAAAACCATTCACAACATTTCAACAACCAACAACAACAAATTTCTCATCAGTCTGCAACTTTTCAACCAGAGCAACAACAACTGCTGCAAAGTTTTTCCCCGAGCCATTTTACAAACGCTCTTTACTTCACTGCCCTAAACCCACTTCCTGTTTCCAGCACCAACAACCCAAATTTCAACAACAACAGCAACAACAGCAACAAGAACAGCTCAACTCAACAGACATCAACATTCAACAACAACAACAATGCCGACAACATACAAACTGTTGAAGCAAACTACAACAACGCATTCAATGACAATATCCCTTCAGCGGTGAAACACTACAACAGTATCAAATCACATCACATCAATGTAAATGCCAAAACCAACAACAACAACCTTGGATGTAGTGATAGCAGCAACAACAATCATTACAGTAACATCATTTCATTTGAAAACAACAACAACAACAACAACAACAACAACAGCTCAAACAACAACACTATAGATATGCCGGAAAACAATCGCAACCATGCATCACAGGTTAGCTAATTTGTCATGAAACCAGCAATAACCACTACTACCAATCTTACTACTACTGCTACTGCTGCTACTACTACTACTGCCACTACTACTATTACTACTACCTTTTCTGTTGTTTCTAAGGTTACTTCTTCTACTACTGCTACAACTGAAAATACTATTACAACAGTATAACAAGATTCTATTGGCCTTTTAACTATGTGTCTCTGCTTATTTGTGTGTGTGTTGTGTGTGTAAGAGAAAGAGACAGAGAGAGAAAGAGAGAGAGAGAGAAAGAAAGAAAAAGAGAGAGAAAGAAAGATAGAGAAAGAGAGAGAGAGATGGAGAGAGTGAGAAAGTGTGTGTGTGTGTGTGTGTATGTGTGCGTGCGTGCGTGTGACATAATTATGTTAGGTTGGATGTTGAATTTATGTGGTGCTTAACAAAGCAATCATCGCATCATAATCAACGTTAACTGCCTAATTGTTCGTTGTGATTCATTGGTGTTTTTTGTTCTATGAGTTTAGTAGAATAATAATAATAATAATAATAATAATAATAATAATAATAATAATAATAATAATTGTTATTATTATTATCATTTTGGTTATTAATGGTGATGATGATGTTGATGATGGTGATAATACCAATGGAGTGACAGTATTATTATTAATAAAAATAACAATTGCAATAATAAGGATAATAATAATAATATTAAAAATAATAATAATAATAATGATTAACCATAATCTCAGGCGAGTTACTCATCGTCATCAACCAATGAAACTGCCCACACCCATTCAACTCTACTCGGAAGCAACCAAACCGATTATGGTAATGATGAAGAAGAAGATGACGATGATGATTGTAGTGATGATAATGAGGATGATGATGATGATCATTATCATGGTCGTCGTCATCATCGTCGTCGTCGTCGTTATCAACATAACAATATTGCTGATGATGATGATGATGGTTTTGGGGTTGGAAAATTTTGAAAAATTTTTGTCGGATGTTTATTTTCAGTCATTTATTTTCAGTTTTTATTGTGCGAGGTATATTGAAATGATTTTTGTGTTCTATTTATTTTTTAATTAAATTAATTTTAATTTTTAAGTTAGCATTTAATATTTCATTTTAATAACTCATTAAAGAAGAAAAATTTTTCTTCCTGAATACAAAATCCTATCACAATGATAGTACTGCGGACGAAACTAAATTTTGGCAAAATTGGATTGAAGGTCATACAATCATTGCGCGTTCTAAGGGATATATTTTTATAAATTGAAAATTTTCTATACAAGGTTTGCAGTTTTTGTGTCTTTACTTTTTATATCAAAATACTTTTTATTAATAAAAATTAAAAAAACATTCTGTACTGCGTGATATTTCAATGTGATAATGTGACAATGTGTTCAATGAGGCCTAGAAAATTATAGTTTAAAAAAAAGTTGCTTGAAAAAATAGTTGAATATAGCGGGAATTTTATAATTGTAACAAATTCTTTATGGATTTATGATTAATTACGTTTTGTATTGCTACAACTTTTTGATAGATTAGTTAAACAACAAAAACAACAACAACAACAAAACATTGAAAAATCTTTTCTGAATATAGGAGCTGTCTTGTAAGCAGCGAAACACGACTACTAAACCAAACCATTTACCAAAAATAAGGAAACCAAAAACAAAAAGTCTGAAAAATTATATCTCACAACCCACGAGAAAATTTCAAAATTATTGTGCCTCTCAAAAGCAATAACTAACTCACTTTTTTGAAGCATCATCTTTTATTCATCCTCGTCCAAAACATTATCATTAAGCGACATAAATCACACACGCATACACACACACACACACACACACGCACACTCATTCACGCACACACATACACACACGCAAAATAGTATTAGCAGCACCGCATGCACACTTCAACAGCATCCAAACAACAGGATATTGACAACATCAGACAGATCTTCAATGTCAACAACACACGGGCAATAACAACGACATCAAAAACAACAACAAACACATCAACAAAGACGTCAACTTTATGACTAAATTGAAAAATTTAATTAAATGTTTTTCCTTTCCTTTCAAAACGTCAAAACAAGCCTTTATTATTACATTTCATCTAAACAATATTTCTACACTCACGCACACGCGCACGCATATAATTATACAAACGCACACAAACAAACAAACATAAGCCTACATAAAACAAAAATTAAAAAAAAGTATAAAATTAAAAACTTTAGAACGTGTAAAAAAAATTTTTTTCAAAAAAATTTCCTTTTAAGAACATGCTTTCAAAACGCGTAAAAATGAAAGAGAAACAAAAAATTTGTTGAGTGTGTGCGTAGTAAGACGTCACCTTGCGTTCTGTCTCGTCGTGTGGTCTCGCGTCGTGTGGCATCGCGTCGTGTGGCATCGCGTCGTGTGGTCTCGCGTCGTGTGGCATCGCGACGTGTGGTCTCGCGTCGTGTGTGCCTAGGCGTTTGGTCGACGTAAATTCTTAATGAAGATGTTCCTGGAAATCAAATATAAAATTTAATTACATTTTATTTTTTTTGCGGATAGTTTGCTTTGAACTTTTCTAAATTTTACTCAGATAAGATACTGAAAACTATTTGATTTCTTTGGGGCAATATTTTTATACTGGCAAACTAGCATAGCGCACTGCAGATAGATTTATTTATTTATTACAAACGCCAGATATAAATAAGTAATTTATCAATGGATTTAGCTGTTGAAAAATTTTTTCCTTTGTTATTCGGTGTCAAATTTTACATGAAGCCACTGAAAATTTGTCTTTATAATGTATCCAGTGGTTAAAGTTTTGCTTGCAAAACAGTTTAAAAAATTTTTAAACACACATTTTTAAAAAACTTTAAAAGACAACGATTGAGTATTTTGTTTTGGTATTCTGAGTGACTATTTTTCTACTTTATATGACGTCATTTTTTCTTCTTTTATTAGTTCTCTCCTTCTCTCTTTCTCTTTCTCTCTCTCTCTTCTTACATTGCAAGTAAAAAAAGTGTTCAATAATGCACGAAGCTTAATTATTTATCGCAGCTTCCCCACTGACGCCAATAAAGAACCTTTAAAAATGTTCATCTTAAATTTTTTTGTCCAAAGAGATGCTCTTAACGTTACGACTAACGATTTTGTTTAGGAACTAACTAAAGGAAATTATTCCAATTTCATACTTTAAAACAATAAGAAAACATTAAATACGACGACAAAGAAGAAAAGATGATGAAGAAGATGAAGAAGAAGAAGTTGATGATGATGAAGATGATGATGACGAACAGACCTCAACGGAGAATGAATAACTTGTTTGTCGGAAGCGGCATACCTTAAGTTTTTGTAATTTTTCTCGAATGTCAACCGGCTAAAAACGGATGTTTTCGCTAACTCGGAGTTTGTATTATTTCCTTTACACGCACGCACGTACACAAAACAAACACACACAAACACGTAGATACACATACAAAAACAGACACACACAAACAAACATACGCCATTACTTTTTGTATTTTATTTCATTTACACACGCACGCACGCGCGCACTTCCTCTGCCTCACACATACACACAAGCCACACGCACAATCTACATGGTGTTTAAATGTTTAGCTACTAGATATTAAACAGATAATTGAATAAATAGATAGATTAATGATATACTATCTATCATGTATCTAATGTACGTATCATGGCTTAAAACATTATAATTGCTCATTTTTTTTCATTTTCCCACACAGTTTGACTTAACTGATATATCATTAAATTTAATAATAATGTGCGTAGCCGTGTCTGTACATGTATGTATGTTTGTGTGTGTATTTGAGTGTATATGTGTGTGTGTGTATGTGTGTGTAGATGTGTGCAAGACTGCAATACAAAGGGAAAACATCATCTAAGAATGATAACAACCACCTTATACATACTTCCATACATAAACACGCACATACATAAATACCTACACATCCACACACACACACACACACACACGCACGCACAAACACATGTGTATATACGTGTGTATATGTATATAGACGGGCAATGTCGTGCAACCAACCAAACAACCCACTCATTCAGAAATCAATAGAAAGGACAAAACATCATCATATGAGTTGCTGTGCGTTTGTATGTTTTTGTTTGTATGTTTTTGTTTGTATGTATTTGTTTGTATTCTTTTGTTTGTATGTCCTTGTTTGTAAGTTTTTGTTTGTATGTTTTTTTTTGTATTTTTTTGTTTGTATGTCCTTGTTTGTATGTTTTTGTTTGTAATGTTTTTGTTTGTATGTTTTTGTTTGTATGTCCTTGTTTGTATGTTTTTGTTTGTAATGTTTTTATTTGTATGTATTTGTTTGTATTTTTTTGTTTGTATGTTTTTGTTTGTATGTTTTTGTTTGTAATTTTTTTGTTTGTATGTTTTTGTTTGTATGTCCTTGTTTGTATGTTTTTGTTTGTAATGTTTTTGTTTGTATGTATTTGTTTGTATTTTTTTGTTTGTATGTGTTCGTGTGTTTTTGTGTTTGCGCTGATTTCTAATAGGAGTAATGTCTTAGGAGTATTGCCGTTCGTACGCTACACTCATTGTGTTATGTATGAGAAAAAATTTGCATACACACTCTTCAGAATGGGTGTACGCACGCAAAACGCCCGCGTGCATTAGTTTTGACTTCACTTATTCAAACAATAATCGCCCACGCACACACACACACGCACACGCACACACACAAACACACACAAACACACACACACACTCGGCTTTATTTACGTTGGTTTGACATAGGGAAAAAGCACCATTACTTAACAAGCGTCCGAACGAAAATTTTTCTGGAAAATCATTTTTTTCTAAGATGTGTAGAACAACGAGTTGTACACTCATTTGTGTATGTTTTTGTACACGCGTGTGTATACCGTCCACATGGGGTTACACCGAAACATCTGTATGCAAGTTCGGGTACGGTATCACACACATTTAAAGGAGTTCTGTGGGTGTGGTTGTCTTTGCCATTTGCAGTCAAACCAGTAAAACTATGCAGTCATGAGAGCGACTTAAGTAACATGTAAAAATATGTGTGCGTGTGTGTGTATGTATTTGCGTATGTGTGTGTGTAGGTGTGTGCGTGTGTGTGTATGTGTGTAGGTTTGTCTATAAATACGCCTATATATATACTATGTAAAAATAAAGAGAACATAGATGAGCATGTAGCGAGGTGAATAATTTATAATCAGAGCAAACAATATGAAGCAATAAATACACATTAGTGACATGTTATTAGCGGAGCATCTACTAGCAAATATTTTAACTGTTAAATATGCAAAATAACAATTTCATTATATTTCATCTTGTTTAGATTAGTATTTCGGTATGTAATATACATTGCAATATGGTTGTGTATTCATGAATGTGTGTTTTATTCATGTATGCATGCATGCATGCATGTATGTATGTATGTACGTACGTATGTATGTATGTGTATATTAATTGTGTATGTACGTGTGTAGGTATGCAACAATACTGTTCAGCACATAAAGCAAGTACCTGTAAATTAGTATTATAGATCCATGCACCACACAATGATGCAATATAAAAAGCTCGTTTTTAAAAATCAATACAACTATACTGATGACGTACGTTTTCAGGGCAAAGTTTTTCACTATATGAGGTGAGCGTATGGATGTTAACGAGCCAGAGAGAGAGAGAGAGAGAGAGAGAGAGAGAGAGAGAGAGAGAGAGAGAGAGAGAGAGAGAGAGAGAGGGAGAGAGACACACAGAATGAGAAAGAAAATGAAAAGGAATAAAAGTGAGAAGATAAAAGAAAGCAATTGAAAGAAAATGAGGAAAAATTGCTGTGAAAAAGCAGTAAAATGACAATGAATGATAGAACGAGTGAGGAAATGAAAGAGTGAGAGTAAGAAAACTAAAAAAAAAAGATAAAAATTTTAAAGAAAAGAAGAAAGAAAGAGAAAAAGAGAGAGAGAGAGAAAAAAGAGGTGAACCCGGTAGGGATGGTAGTAGATAAGATGAAAATAGAACAGTCAATAGTTATTTATTTCAAAACGACCAGAAATGTTATTTTATTAAATTTATCTTTATTTTAATTTATTTCAAACTTCTTGAATGGCTTTTTAAGTTTAAAAATAATTAATAAAATTTAATTACACTTTTAGATTTTCTTTTTTTGCTAGGGCTGTTCGTTCGTTCGTTCGTTCGTTCATTGATATGTTCACTCATTCGTCTAATTTTTCATCTGTCCGTTTGTTTATTTTTACTTTTACAATCGTTCAATCATCAACAACAACATTAAAATCAACATCAACTACAACAGCAACAACAACAACATTAACACCAACAACATCAACAACAACATTAACATCAGCAACAGCAACTACAACAACAGCAACAACATCAACAACAACAGCAACATCAACAAAATCAAAAAGGATGAAGTTGAATAATTTATGCCTGGCGAATATTCCATTCCGACGAGAATAATCGTACGAAGACTGGTTTTAAAACATTTGCATGCAGGTGTACACTCTTTGGTACGCTTCAAACGAGCGCTACATAACTTTTGTACAACTTTCAGACGACCACACACACACAAACGCACACAAACACACACAAAAACACACACAAGAAATTTGTCAGCTATTATTACGAAAGCGGGGTTTCATGAATTTGCATGTACAAATATGATGTGCTGCATACATCGCAAGACGATCGTACGTACGCTGTTTCAAGTTCGTGTGAAAGCAAATTCACACATACACACACACACAAACACACATACACGCATAT
>NW_008705379.1:570409-575174 GCF_000326865.2 Helobdella robusta | reverse complement strand
AAGAAGAAATATATATCGCACCTCGTTTCTAGTTCACCCACAAACCCAGCTCTCAGCATAATGCGTTCAAGATCACCGCTGAAGTGGAAGAAATTAAAAATATAATTTAGCGCTATATAAATATGATTGATTGAATGAATGAATGGATGAATGAATGGATGGATGGATGGATGGATGGATGGATGAATGAATGAACGAACGAACGAACGAACAAACGAACGAATGATTGAATGAATGAAGGAATGGACATATGGATGGATGGAGCAACTGATTGATTTATCGGTTGATTGATAGTCAAATGAATGAATGAACAGATGGAAAGATGCATGAATGAGTGAATGAATGAACAAACGAATGAACGAATAAAAGAACGACTGAAGAAACAAATTTTTAGAAATTATTGTTACTAAGGAGATGGCGTATTCATGGCAAACCAAATCGAATGATAAAAAAGAGAAAATGAGTTTTTTATTCATTCAATTTTTCAATTTTTTTCTTCCTTGGAGTAAAATAAGTTTGAAAACGAACAGATATGCAACTGCACCCATCTGATGAATTTTGCAGGTACAAATAAGTACCTCTACACATACACGCACACACACACACACTAACACAACACACACACACACACTAACACATATACATACTCACACACACACATACACCTACACACTTATGATACAAACATAAACATATATTACACTATTACACACACACACACAGCTAACACACACACACACAGCTAACACACACACACACAGCTAACACACACACACACAAACACACACACAGCTAACACACACATACACACACACTAACACACACATAAATGTTTCCAATATTGCAAACGCTCGCGCCCAATACGCCAAACTGAATGCGATACGCAATAGTGCAAATGTTATATAAGGCGCTTCTCCACCAAGTATGAAGAAGATACTCTAGCTGTATTTGTAGCAAAGTAGTTTGGTAAGTACTGTAAAGTAATTATTACATTGTAATATGTAATGACATAGTATCTTATAATTATTGACGTAAATATTGTAATATGTAATGATATGGTATCTTATAATTATTGGCGTAAATATTGTAATATGTAATGATATGGTATCTTATAGTTATGTAGCATTGTAAAGTATAACATAGCAAAATAGATGTAAGAACTTGTAATATTGTAATTTGTAACAAGCGAAAATTGTAATGAAATTATTACAAGAAAACACGGTAATGTTTGTAATAATATGTAATTAAGTAACTGAGCACTAAAGTCCACAAGGAAAAATTAATTCAAATTCAAACTCAAATTCATACTTTTAATAAATTAATTAATACTTTTAATAGTACAGTTAAACAGTTAAACTTCAGAAGGTTAGTGTTTTTTTTTAGATGGGATCAAATGTATTCAAGTAAGTAAACATTCATAAATATTTGATTTATGAATGTACTTCATAAATACTTGATTTATGTATGTACTTAATGCACTTAAAGTACTCAATAAAGTACTGAAGAGTGTTGTAAAGTAGTACTAAAATAAAGTGAAAGTACTTTGTACTAATATTTAATCATAAAAAACTTTTTTCAATGATAAACTATTTTAAGGATAATACGTAATTAATAATACTTGTGATATTAATTAGTTGAGTAATTAATAATAAATTTTAATTAGTAATAAGTTAGGTAATTAATAATTAATTTTAAATAACAAAAATAATAAATATTTACAATTATAATTGTGGTATGTTTAATAATGTTTGCCTATGACCAATTTTTTTCAACAGAAATTTTTGCAGTTTTTGTTCTACAACTTTCTTAATGACATAATTTACTTGAATGATTTCTAATTAGACAATCAACTTTAATAAATTAATCATTTAGCTCAATTAAGTTTAATTGAATCTCAATTATTTTTTGTTGAGTAAGTTATTGATTAATGAGCTTAATGACGATCATCATAACGTTGGAATACATTTTATTGCATAACATTATTTATATTCTTATTAGCAGTAGTAACAAGTTGTAACAGCAGTAGTAGCAGCAGTAGTAGTAGCAGTAGTTGTAGTAGTAGTAACAGTAGTATTAGTAGTAGCAGTAGTTGTAGTAATAACATTAGTAGTAGTAGCAGCAGCAGCAGAAGAGTTATGTAAAATATTTAGTCACCTCTTCTTTCTTTCTTCTTTCTCGTGCCTTATCATTTCTGGACATTGTCGACCACCGACCTCCACAAAACCCGATCTTTAACACTTTGTAGTAGTTGAAATGTAGTGATATTCAACAAGTGGCACAAGGACTTCACGAATTTGTTGTTGACCGCGATCTCATTTCCCTGCAATCTTTCCAGTAGTTGTTAGATTTTCCATTCTTTCCTTCCACATGATGTGACTAAAAAATTTTAACTGCCCCCGTCTGATTATCTGCAGTAATTTCCTCTTTCCATAGCCGCACTGTTTTAATACATCATCACATTTGAAGTATAAGAGGTCCAACACGTTCAAATATGCAGGCTCATTAAGAAATATTTAAAAAGGTTATTGACATCAAACAAAACATACAAACAAACAAACATACAAACATACCAACAAACAAACAAACAAACATACAAACAAACAAACATACAAACAAACAAAACAATGTAGATGTTTGTATTTTGACGTGTATATCGTGTCAAAAGAAGGAAAAAGATTCTTTCATTCTATTCAACAGACGGAACAAAAAGCGTATGACGTTCAATTAACTAAACTGTTCTGACAAGAAAGTGAAAAAAATTTTTCTTAAAAAAAACATTCATTCGTTTTTTTCTTTCTTTCTTTCCTTCAATTATTATTATTGTTATTTTTTTCCATTTTTCAAATTTCTAAACACCGTTTTGTCCTAATTATGTTCTCCAATTTTATGGAGAGAGAGAGAGGAGAGAGAAAGGAGAGAGGGAAAAAGAGAGAGAAAAAGCACTTTTTCGAAACACGCCATTTCCATTTTTTTATGTTTTAGCTTTCAATAGTTTTTATTATGTTGTTGCTATCACTGTTATTGTTGTTATTATTATTATCGTTATTATTATTATTATCTTTATTATTATTATTAATAATAATAATATTATGTCGCTGATCTAATATTATGTCGCTGATAAACAACTTGCAAATGTTATAATTGATTTTTTATGCTTATGATGATGATGACGACGACGATGATGATGATGATGGTAATGATGAGGATGGCCGCAATCTAATTTTCTAAATTGAAGCCGCTATTAAGAATATTTTAACGATATTTTCAACCACTCAGTCATTACTTGCTAAATTTTTCTACAATTTCCTTGCGTTACAATTTAAAATCACTCTTCAAATGATCAAAACAATTCTTTTTTACAATTATTTGTCTATTTGAAAAATACATTAAAAGAGAATTAATTATATATAATTCTATTAATACCATGTCCAAATCATGTTCATAACCGTAGGTCGAATCAGGGTCAGATTTATGGAAAGGCAGCGGGCTTCTTAAAAAGGGCCCTCCTTTAATGTGTGTATGTATGTGTGTGTGTGTGTATGTATGTACGCATGTATGTATGTATGTATGCATGTATGGCTGAAAGTATGATTATGGACGAATTATTGTTTTTTGTGGAATTGCGGTGACAGTTTGAAAGATAATCAGTTGAAAATTTTTTTATATAAATATTTCAAAGTTGAGGATGTGGTTGCAAGTAAAAAATTGTTGTTAACGGAGGCCGAGAAGATAGAGTCAATTGAATTAATTCTGCCGGAATTTTCAAAGAATTGTGAAAAAGCGAAACATATTTCAGAACTGGTGGACTCTGTCAAATTTATTTTTGATAATGATTATCAGGATGATTTTCATTCATATTTCGTAACCAATACTCTTATTAGAACAACTCTTTGCAACAGACATTTTTATTGTAATGTTGATATGGATTTCGAAAAGATTAAACCAGCCATTTTTGAACAGCTTGATAGCCAAACTAATTTGCTTAATGGAATTCAAAAGAGCGTACAGCAGCTGGTTGAGAAACAACTTGTAATAAATGCAGAAAACGTTGATACGGATTCGTTGAAAACAATTTCACCGGTAAATGTAAACAAAACCATTACAGTTACAGGTACGCATAGCAAAATTTTAGTACAAAAAAAAGTGATGTGCCATTAAATTCAATAAAGTCTACAGTTGAAAGTGATTCGGAATGTGACAATTTTGTTTTAGTTAAGCGCAAAAAAAGAAACAATCATCCGAATCGTAATGATAATTCTAATTCTGTGCCGAGGGTAGTTGTAGGCTCTCGTGTACCAACGGAATCGAAGATTACGGCAAATAAAGTAGTTTTTCAAAAGAGAATATTTCATATCGGCAACAAAATGTGTGGCGTCAGATGTAGTTGATCATCTCAGGTTAAGTCCGGTGGAAGTAGTTTCATGTTTCCCTGCGTTCAAAAAAGACAAAAATGGTGTCAAGCCAGATGATTCGCAGCCCTCCACTTCCTTTCGACTCTGTGTGGATGCCAAGTACTCGGATATGATTAACAAGGAATGTACCTGGTCTGAACATGTGCGAGTTAGAAACTGGTTATTTGCATCAGCTACTCGATAAAAAATGATACGATGGCTTACAATCTTTGAAAAAAAAATAATTACATTTAGAAGTTACATTTTACATAGAAATTACATTTTGAATTATTTTATTTTATTTCAGATTTTCAGTTATTTAATGTAACTGAACTATATTATAATGAACTAATATTTATGTTTGGACTATACTT
>NW_008705379.1:514382-569759 GCF_000326865.2 Helobdella robusta | reverse complement strand
TGTTGCTGTCGTTGTTGTTGTCGCTGTTAATGCTGTTGTTGTTGTAGTAGTTGTTGTTGTCGTAGTTGTTATCGTTGTTGTTGCTGTTTTATGTTGATATTTTTGTCGCCTTTTCGTCTTTTGTTTAGTTGTCAATTTTATTTTCTCCATTTTGCACTAATTTATCATTCCTTCTTTCATTCTCTTTTACCTTCTTTCAATCAGTAAAATTTCGCGCCGAAAATTATTCCTACCTTCTCTCAGTCTGAATGAAAGACTTCGCGCAAGTAATCTGCACCAGTCACCCAGATGTTAGTCCATTTGACAACTAACTAATCCAACAACAACAACAACAACAACAACAACAACAACAATGACGTCATCATCGTCATCGTCGTCATCGTCGTCAAAACACCATCGTCATCTTTGCTAAAAACCTGATCAACAACAGCGTCATTATCGTCATCGCCAACCTAAGTGTGTACAAAGCATGGAACCTGCCATGGAACCTGCCACTAAATTAAAATAAGAAAAATCTTTGGCATAAATTCTCCTTTAAATGTTGACACAAACTTATATGAGCGCTGTTTGTTCTTCCACTTCTATCATTACTACTAACCAACGTGCACAAGCACACACGCATACAGACGCACACACACAGACACACACAGACACACACACAACACACACACATATATACACATACATACATAAAATACATGTGTGAATTGTGAATTTATGCTTTTTAATACGAATTTCGTCTTTCATTTCTTTTTTGTTTTCAAGTGCATTTGGTTTATTTAACTTTTATTTTGGTTTAAGTCAAATTGTGGTAGCAGCAGCAGCAGCAGCAGCAGCAGTAGTAGTAGTAGTAGTAGTAGTAGTAGTTGTTGTTGTTGTTGTTGTAGTAGTAGTTGTTGTTGTTGTTGCAGTTAGTGTAGTAGTAGTAGTAGTAGTTGTTGTTGTAGTTAGTGTAGTAGTAGTAGTAGTATTCAGTAATTCATCAAAATAGACAACAAAATACTCATTCATTGTTCTCGGTAGACTATTGTTTTGTTGAGTTTATTTTTTTTGCTCATTTCATTCATTTACCTTTCTACTTTTTCCATTTATTCAAATTTTATTTCTATTCCATTTTAAAATAAGTTTTTAATTAGTTTTTGAAATTGTTTAACCGCTATTCATTCATTCGTTCGTTCGTTCGTTCATTCATTCGTTCGTTCGTTCGTTCGTTCGTTCATTCGTTCGTTCGTTCGTTCGTTCAATCGTTGATTATTCGTTTGTTTATCCGTTCATTCATTCTCCCATCTACCCATTTTTTGATTGAATAGATTTAGTAATATTAGAATAGAAGTACTGAAACACAGGCACACACACACATACACACACACATACATAGATATATATATATATATATATATATATATATATATATATATATATTTATATATATATATTTATATATCTCAATCTCTCACATACACCCACACAAACACATACACATACACAAACTTAGAAAAAGTTGTGAATAGATGTATATGTATGTAGGCAAATATATCGTGCCGTATGAGCATTTTCATCTGCCAAACTCTATGCAAACAATGTTGCGGGTTGTTGTTGTTGTTGCGGAAGAAGCGTTAAAATATGGTGTACAAATGGAAGGCATACCCAAATACGTGCAAATGTACACACGTAGTTGTACGAATGATGTGCAAGCATTTATTACAAATATGCATTATACGGGTTTATTGATACACGAATAAAAAAATGGATTGACGGATAGATGAATGAGCGAACGAACGAACGAACGAACGAACGGATAAACGAATGAATGAACAGACGGGTGGATGGATGGATTAGAAAAATCTTTCTCGAAAGAACATGATTCTTTTGTGTTTCGTTTCAAGGCATGTCTGTACGTGTCATGTGAATCCATCCCTCTAAATGTCGGTTATGACGACGACGATGATGATGATGATGGTGATGATGGTGATGATGATGATGAGAAGAAGGAAGAAGAAGATGATGATGATGATGAGAAGAAGAAAGATAATGTTGATGATGATGATAATGAAGAAGAAAATATCATTACCAGCATTTTTGTGATTTCGACTGGTTTTCTTCGAAGACCATTAGCGAATGATTTCCAATGTGAATTATCTCTGTCCTTCTCTCTATACCCTCTCTTCATTATTTTATCCCTTTTTTTCATTTCTATCTTTTTCATTCTCTCTTTTTTTCACTCTCTCTCTCTCTCTCTCTCTCTCTCTCTCTCTCTCTCTCTCTCTCTCTCTCTCTCTCTCTCTCTTACTTTTCCTCTTATGATTTATTTTCCACTTCTCAAATAATGGACTATTTGTTTTTTTTTCGTTGATCACATTGTTTGAAATTCTCTCTTTTTCACTCCTTTTTACTTTATCTCTCTCTTTCTCTCTTTCTTTCTATCTCTCTCTCTCTCTTATTTTTATTATCTACCGCATTTAAATTTTCAATTTCACATCATTGCACCTGCAAAGCTAAGCAAAATGCACTGGAAGACAAAATCTAAATAATAGTAAGAATACTACCACTGCTACTACTACAACCACTGCTGCTGCTACTACTACTATTACTACAACAACTACTACAGTTACTACTACAAATAATAATAATGACAATAACAATGACGTATTTTATATAGCGCAAGGAACAAGAGGCAAAGAAAGAATAGATGAAAAAAATTGTGTAAAGAAAATTGTACGTATTAAGCCAGAAATAAATAAACTCAAACAGTCTCTAAACAGTATTGAAAAGTGGATACTTAAATTAAACCATCAAAATTTCTTCGCATTGGAACGTGGCATTAGTTAACAAAACTTAAGGATGATTCGGCGGAAATTGGTGATGTTAAAATTAATTTTTTTGACGAAGTAACTAATTTGGGTTGTTCACTGGGTTCCAGATTATTGATCCAGGATCATATAAGAACGATGTGCTGGTTTTCCCGGACATCAGATCACAGGTCACTACATGAAATTTTACCGCTTCAGGACCTGCTTGCTGTTTGGAGCAGTTTGCCAGGATCTTTAAAAAGATCTGAGGATTTGATACTGAATGATTTTAAGAGGAATTTGAATTTTTTTCATTTTACTTTGAATTGTTTATTAATTACTACCATCTTATACTGTTCTCTACTTTAATTAAATCGATCTGGATGCAGCTTTTGAAAGCTTTTGGATTTTAATTAGCGCTTAATTAAATGTTTTATTATTAATAATATAATATATATAATATAATATATTTTATATAATATATATCTCACGTTATATATATAGATATATCACTTGAGATAGATATATATCATGTATCTCATAAAACGCCAAGCGTACAACCCCAGTGCTCAAGATCAATCATTATTACTGACGCTATATTGACAAGCTTCTAAGTTGCGTGCGCGCACACGTACACACACGCACTTACAAGCACGTACACACACACACACGTACACTTACAAACACATACACACGTACAATCACAGTTAGGTTCTCGTACCTTAACAAACACATATGC
Organism: Helobdella robusta; assembly: GCF_000326865.2. Taxonomy (NCBI): domain Eukaryota; kingdom Metazoa; phylum Annelida; class Clitellata; order Rhynchobdellida; family Glossiphoniidae; genus Helobdella; species Helobdella robusta. The sequence goes on along the minus strand of NW_008705379.1, from coordinate 566,231 downwards.
ATATGCAATTATGCGTGTGAATAGTTGAATAAATAACACAAAACAACATACACGCAAAGAAACACACATAAAGACACACACACTCACGCACATATGAACCCATTAACGATTTCAAAACGTAGATAGAACAACCAACACACACGCACACACACACGTATGTGTGTGTGTGCGTGTGTGTTGGTTGTTCTACTACACACACACACGTATGTGTGTGTGTGTAGTAGTTGTTGTTGATAGGAATTGACAAGTAGCTTAAATGAAAAACGTAATTATATTGCACTTGATAGACGATTTGAATTATTTTTATTAATATTATTATTATTATTATTACTATTATTATTTTTATTAGAAACACACGCACGCACGCACACCTCAAACAAACACACAATTATCCAACAAACACTCCATTTAAACTCAAAAAAAAAAATTGAAACTGTAACACGTAGAGCACGAACAAAAAAAATCAAATAACTGCTCTACAATCAGAGAAAGAAAGAGAGAGAGAGAGAGAGAGAGAGAGACAGACAGAGAGAGAGAGAGAGAGAGAGGGATGAGAGAATAGAAAGAATCTGACCAATTAGATCTATTGATAATATTATTATCTTTCAATATTATTTTTCTTGCTTCTCTCTATTGGCTTCTTTCTTCATGGCACGAGAACAAACTTCTTTGAGACGTGCCGATAACGAGCATGTTTTGAAGGTATTTTCGTCGTGTTAATACGCTCGGTTGGCTCAATGTTCAACAATACAACCACATACACGCATATTCAAACGTACGCACAGACACATGTACATGCAGGCGTACGCACAGACGCACAAACACACACACAAACCTGCAAACATGCATCAAGCGACTTGTATTACACATAATCCACAACACATTCACATGCCTAGACATACTGATTCATTTATTTATTCATTTGTTCATTCATTTATTTATTATAATTAATTAATTAATTAATTAATTATAATAAATAAATTAATAAATTAATTCATTAATTAATTAATTAATTAATTCATTCATTCATTCATTCATTCATTCAATCATTCATTCATTCATTCATTCATTCATTCATTCATTCATTCACTCAATCAACACACGCACATGCTTGTCACTCTTTATTTATCCCCTATTGACAAAAATATGTACTGACATTTAATGTTTTTTTACCTTTTAAATTATTCCGCCAATTTTCAGGCATTTTGTAACACTCCAGTGTATGTGTGTGTGTGTGCTTATGTGTGTGGGGTGTGTAGTGTGTTTATGAGTAGTATGTGTGTGTATGAATGTTTATGTGTGTATGTGTGCGTATGTGTGTGTATGTGCAGTGTGTGTGGTGTATGTGTGAGGTATGTGTGTGAGTCGAATGCAAATGTTTTTAACACGGTGCATAACATTATTGGTGTCCGCAGAACATTGTATCCGATATATTTGTACCGGTTACATGTTCAGCCAAGATGATACGTCTTCAGTGTACGTTCGGAATGTCCTTTAATATTACCAACTGTATCTTTGATGTTTGCACTTGACACATAAAAATATATATCGAGAGAAGTGTTTGCTTTCAAGCTAAGTAGCTTACCTGTTTTTAATTGTTCTGAGATGTCATTGATGAAGTTACTTTTATCCAAAATCGTAGTGGTTAAAGGTGGGTAAATGTTGTTTTACTGTGGGCTACATAGAGAGGAGTTATGGTTTTAATATCGAGTTTTTTTTTAATTTTGGATGGTGAATATTTGAGATGGTGAATATTTGGAATGGTGAATATTTTGGATGGTGAATATTTGGGATGGTGAATATTTGGCGTCGTGCTATATTGTTACGTCCGTAAAATTAGTGGAATAAGTGATTGATGGAGTATGATGGGTGGTCGTTACGACCTTGTTTGCCTCTGCGCATTGCATCGCCCAAGTGCATTAGCCTGTGATAGAAAAAATACTTTGCTAGCCCAAGTATGCTCGCATGTCGTACGTTGATGATGCTTATGCTAATGGCACGTATCAAATTTACCTTTAATGTACAACCTGAAAAAAACACGATATCTAAGGCCAGTTTGCTGAATTATTCATTTCTCTCTCCTTCTCTCTCTCTCTCTTTCTTTTTTTATTATTTCTCTTATTATCTTTCTACCGCGTCAACCTTCTTCATTTCTATTTTATTTACGTATGGATTAGATTGTGCGTAGATGAGAACTTCATTGGAAACATTGCAGATCTTCATTGCAGGGATGTCTCTATAGATGATGAACACGCCTTCGTTTTCATCGCCAAATAATTTGAATTAATTCAAGTGAATGAAGGGAGAAACTCATTCCCAGACAGTAATGAGAAGACGAATAAAAAGGACTGAATAGCGACGACGAGCCAGGTGAATTCGGCATATGACGTCATGACTCTTACGAATTCATCTCTCAGTGCGGGAAACCTAAAAGTCAATCAATGCCTCATAAACGGCAACGACAACAAGCACAACAACGACAACAGCAGCTACGCCGCCAACAACACCGCGACAAAATGTTTCGACAGCACGTCCGCAGATTTGTCGTCGACATTCACTTCCTTATTCAATTTTCTACTCTTCGTTGTCGGCTTGGCTGTTTGCTTCAGTGCAATAAACGCCCTCTTAACTATCAAGAAAAAATGGCGCAAAAAATACCAACGACACCAACAGTTGAAGTTGCATCACCAAACGACATTACAGAACTTTCAACAACAACATCGACAGCAACTGCAGCCACAGCAGCACAGATCCTCTCAGCAGCTTCTTCCACAGCTACCTAAAAAGCATCAGCAACAGCAGCAGCTACGGAGTTTTATTTCGCAAACAAAACAAGAAATGATTATGACGTCATCGTGTACGACTGAAAATGGGAACCGAGTTTGCATCCAATTACTGACGTCATCAGTAATTTGTGACGTCATACATTCCATGTCCTGCATTCCTCTCTGTCTTATTAACAAGAAAAACAACGGTAGATAATGGACATCGTTCTTGCTGAGTTATTAGTTGTTTGCAGCTTTTTATAACTGAAATGTTTTCTTAAATAATTCTAAAAAAAAGTTTGTTTGATAATTTTTTAAAAACGTACTTTTGTTTTGAACAGATATCTACAGCCAATTCAACTGGGTAGATAACGTGTTCCGAGGCATCTATACATTCCATATCTTAGCACTAGCAGTCAGCTCATGTAAGAGGCGAAAATGTTACGTGAAAGATGTAAATTTGAAAGACCTCTCGGAAGATGTCAACGGTGAAAATAAGCTCCAACTTCCTGAAACACTCTCCGATGATTCGGTGTTTGAACGGAAACCGAACAACGACACCGAGGCAACCGGTGCACCTACCAACAACCAGCCCAACAAACAACGCTCGTTGAAGACCTTGAAGGTTGGACTGATGGTCGTCGTGATGATCTGGTGCTTCGGCGCGCTTCTCGGCTCACTACCCTTTCTAGTCTACAAAATTTTTAATTATAATCTCTACAATTTGAAATTTAAAATACCGGATAAATTATTATTAATTTTCTTGCTCGTTATCTCTCATTTATCTCCCGCTGCTATTTACCTCATGGCCTGGTTTAAAAATAGAAGATACCATGTGGAAAAGTTTAAAAAGTTCACAAAGAGCGAGGCTAACAATCAGTATTACGAAGAGAATCAGTACAAAGAAGAGCAACTTGAACACTTGTTAAGCAAGAAAGATGACGTTCGAACGAGCACCAGGAACCAGTCGAGAAGTTCTGGTGAATCCAGCTTCCTTTCTTACTCACCCACCGCGCTGACCGCGTTCAATAAGAATGCAGAATCTAAAAAGAAAAAGACCAATCTTTCAACTTTGACTTTAGCCGGCAGTTTTAACAGGAAAAATCGGGATTTCAGTAGCAGCTGTAGTTTCAAGAAACGATCTTCAGCAAAATACAAATCGCAAAGAATGTCGCCGCAACTCGATCGACATCCATCATTAAGGTTGATACACGTGAAACTAAATTTCAATGTTTCAGAATGTAATTTAGTTTTGTAAATCTTTTAAAATTACAAAAACAACTTTGTTTTCAACAAAAACAGGTACAGTATAAAAAGAAAACAAAGCACTGGCTTAAGTAGTCTGGCTGATTTCGAAAAGGATCAACACAACCAGCCGCAGCAGGAACAGCCATCGAAAGTTCAGCAACTTCAAGGAAACACTAACTTAAGTGTTGCGAAGAGAGATGATGAAGCCACAATGAAACACGTGGCATCAAAAACATCAAACTATCTCAGTGTAGAAAGCAGCCCAACTGCAAAGTGTAAAATCTATCAAACTGTCAACACTCGCGTCGAAACTGAGAGCAGATCATCACGCAACACCACGAACGCGAAACATTTCAAAGAAAATCACAAAAGATCAAAAAGCAAAAAATCGCGTAGCAAAAATATTTCAGGACCGAGCAGTGGAGATGACTCGGCTAAATCTTCCAGGTCCTCGTCCAAATCGGATCGCAGCTCGGATTCGTGCAGATTCGAGGGCCATCCTTCGCTTCGTTACAGCACGAGGAGGAAAATTCCCAGGAGTAGGGAAGTTTTAAATAAATTAGCTTCCGTTGAGAAAATTGCGTTACTGAATAGATCAATTGAGGCTGAAATGATAAAAATTGACGGATGTTCAAGACAGAAAGTTTCTTCTAGATCACCTCACTCAACAAATTCAAGAGACGTAATTGATAATGCTTTCCTGAGCCAACCAAGAACTTATGATAGAAACAGATTTGGTGGGTCGATGAAAATATTAGGAAACAAGCGCCGAGATGACGACGATAGTGAAATTGTTAAACAACTTCTTCATACTAGGGGTCGTAGCAGGTCGACCAGACTCAGTTTCAGGTCAGTGAATCTCTGTTTTAATTATATATATATATATCTATTACTCTTTGTTGCGCGTTTGGTATTGAAATCTAACAAATTTTTGTGCTGCTTTCAGAAACATTTCAGCTTCGAAAAGTCATATAGATGCGAAGAAAACCGCTATCATGGACAGACATCCATCATTTAGATACAGCACTAGAAGGAAACAATTCGAAAACTCAAGAGAAAGGCCGACCGGATCAAACTACTTTCTGAACAAAAAAAATCAAAAAAATATTCCTAAGAGTCCGAGTAAAAATTCGGAGAACATGTCAGCGTTAGATCCATCAAAAGCGAATATTATTATGACAAGGTATTTAGAAACAGCCAACTCCGAGAAATCGAAACTTCGTCGAATAGCCAGTTTCTACTTGAACAAAACTTTCCCGCACATTTTCATTCACAAGAGTAGAAGCTATTCAAACTTAAATCCGCATTCGGGAATTTCTCCGGAAAAGAATGATTCAGAAAAACAGACGTCAACAAAAGCGGCAAGTCCTAGTGACGTGGTCCCAGGAACTTTCCTCTCGTCATCGGAAAGGTTATGCGTCAGCAAGTCCAACATCAAGTCACCCACAGTGAACAATCTTCTCAGCGTTTCAACAGTGGATACAGAAATGGATTGGAAAACGGGAAAAAATTTGACACCGTCGAATTCTTTCAAGCTGAAACCACCGCCGAGACCTTCATTCAAAAGAAACCAACGACACTCATCCGTGAACGAAACCAACAACAATGAAAACGCGGACAGTAAAAACGACAGCGTGGACGACTCGCGAATCATGGCGAACGTTTTCAGCGGCGGCCACCACGGTAGATACATGATACGCCACGTCACCAGACAGATAAGCTTCTTCAGTTTGATCTTCAATATTCCCCTATCCATCTACTTCATGATATTCGTATTCTCAATAAACAATTTCCCAAAAGGAAACACTTCATGGTCTGAGTATTTAGCACTCTACAAACTGGTCTGCATCACGATATCTTACTTCGGCTGCTGTATCAGATGCTGTGTCATAACCAAGGGTTCCAACACAAACAAAGAGTTGTTTCGAAAAAGCAAATCAGCGACGCACGTATCGTGAAATTGTTTTTTTTTCATTCGAAACTCGCTTGAAAGATGAATTTTAAAAAATTTCATCAATCCGAATAATGAACAGTAATAAATTTTAATTCAAATTTGTATCACGTACCGCTTGTGGTGTGTTCTACTCTTTTGGTATATTTCATTACGCAACAATGATCGCAATTGTATCAAAGTTGAACTTTAGTTCAAAGATAATTTTTTCAATTTATGTTGTGAATCCCGTAACGTGTATAACTTGATATTTTTCAACATAACATTTCAAGATCTTTACATTAAATTAAACATTTTAATATTAATATACATTATTTATTCATTCATTTACTTATTTGTCTACTTATTGACAATGATGTGGTTATTCATTCCTGCAACTGTAACATTTCGAATTATTTTCATCTAAAAATATTTTACTATAACTCGTTTTTTTTATGAAAAAAAATCGCATGTATATATTCACTCCTAAACGTTATCAAAATCTCAATCGATTCTGAAAAACTCTGCAAAAACACGTGCGAAATATAAAATATTAAAATTACTTACGTATTTAAAATTTTAAAGTATTGGCGATCCAGAAATTTAGAGATGAAACATTAAACAACCCATAGCAAACAAGCACACACACACACCACACACACACACACCACACAGGAATAAACACGCAAAAGATCAGCAGACAAGAACGACAAAACAGAAAGGAGCCATCTATCTATTTCAAAATTTAAAACAAAACAATTAAATCCATTAATTGATTGTTCAGAAATGGCATGAATCAATACACACACACACACAAACACACACACACACATACGTACATACACATACGCAAATGATGAGTGTCAGGTCCGGCGCCAGCAGAGAGCTATTTTTCGCCATGAATCATATCTCGTTTGCTGCAAAGGTTCTTGAGCGTCTGTGTTACCGAAAATGTTCAATTGAACGCCGACGTGAGCGAATAACGAGATATCAATTGTTAACCGATTTCATTCAGATGTTTGACTGTTTAGTGTCACTCATCGCTGATTTAGTTTTAACATACGTACATACATACGTACATATATACATACATAAATACATACATAAACACCTACATACATACGTACGTACACGCAAACCGGCATAAAAAGACACGTACAAACAAACAATAAATCAAACATAAATATACAAACAGACCAAGAAAAACCTTCAAAACAATATATTGACAATAAAATTATACTACACAATTATTGTACGTTATCGATCATATTAGTGAGTGAAATAACATTAAGAGTGTGTGAAGGCACGCCTAACTTTAATTCAATCAATATAATAACTAAATTATATTAAAATTAATAGCCAATCAAATAGAAAACCTATTCATCTATTAAAAAGGACGACAATTCAGAAACGTCTTTATTAGAACAAGTTCCATGTAAAGTATATGTATAATATGTATATATGCGTAGGTATGTATACAATCATGCATAAGATATCATTAATTTAGCAATTGCAAAGTTTAGTCGAATTTTTTTAACAAATTTTACTTTAATTTTCTTACAAAATTTAAAACAAATGAAAATAAAAGTCAATGCGTGCGTTCGCAACTGCAGAGCCACCGGCATCAAAAGCCACCGGCATCAAAAGCCACCGGCGTCAAGAGCGTTCTCTAGCGAAATAACTACCAATACTATTGCCATTCACATCTTGTTTAATGACACTTCCCTTGCAGCTACTATTATTTTTACCATTTTCCATGTTTACCTTATGATTACTACCATTATTACTATTATTATTATTATTATGTTTGTTGTTGTTGTTACTATTAATAGCACTAATTCTATTTTTAGAATGCCACCTGGTGTTGGGTTTGACCTCGGGGCAGTTTTTATCTAGCTTAACTTCCAGCCGACAAATTTTGCCGACAGGTTCGGTGGAGATGATAGTACTATTATTATTATTGTTTTTCATATTATTTTTATTAATATTATTATTATTTTCGTTATTAATAGTAGCAGCTAGCGTGAAGCTGCTGTCGCCGCCACTACAACGGCTTCTACTACTGGAAGGATTCTTTTTCTCGCTAACGCTACTGATCAATGACCGAGTTTGGTTTCTATGCCGAGAGGCTTGCATCAAGGAAGGCGACGACGACGACGACAGCACGGATGGTTTCGAGGTGGAAGTGGCGTTTTTACGATTGATGACAGTGTCGCTATTGAAGATGCTTATATATGCAGAGTGTGCTGTGTGGCTGCCGACGGCATCGTCTTCGTCCTCGTCCACCTCGTCATCGTCTGAATTGGATTTTTTACTATGCAGATACCTATCCAGCGTTACCTGTAATTGTTTGTTGAGTGGACCGGCGAGTTTGGACCGGACGGTTGGCGATTTTTTTAAATTTCTTGACAGTCCGTTCGAAGAGACATGATTTGAACTTGAGTTTTTGATATTGACCTTATTATTATTACTATTTTTGTTGTTGTTAATCTTTGTGGAACTCTGACTGGCAGTGGAGACACTACTTTCCAGAGGTAGCTTCGTCTTCAAAGTTTTACTTTTGAAAACATCAGCCCCAACGGCAGCTGGTTTAGTGCCAGAAGCATCCTCTTTCGCACCACTTTTCACATCCCCGGTAGCAATATCCAAACACAAGTTCCTCGCTTTTGAACTGTCAAGAAACTCAACAACATCAACATCGTCGTTATCATTAATGATGATAATGTCGTTGTTTTTGTTGTCTTTATCACCAGCGTTGTCCTCGTCGCCATCATAACTGCCTGTTATGTCAACATCTTCTTGGGTTTCAGCTTTCGTTATTTTTGTACAATCTTCCAGACTTGTAGCCTTATTTGTTGAGATTAGCTGATGTCCAGATGTCGATTTGGATATTGCAGTTTTTGAAATGAGCCCAGCTGAACACGATGACTTTGATTCAGTGGCAGGTTTACCATTATTTCTGATCATATTTTTAAGCTTTGAGCTGTTCTTAGATTTATATTTGCCTATCTTGTTCATAAAGGATGTTGAAAATCGTTGAAGTGTTGCTTGGTAATCATCAGCGGATGGAACTGGTTCATTCTTCTGAAGATTTGGACTGGAGTCCTTTCTGTTCAACAGTGAAAATTCAGTGATGTTGGCAAATACATTCTTATCAGGAGAGTTGTTGAATTTGTTTGCAGAGTTTGAGCTTGAAACATTCATGACGTTGAGTTCCACTGTGTCTGAATTATTATGCAATTCTGTGTGGTCAATATCTTTGTGTTCAATCTCTCTGCTAGATGTTGAGAGATTTAAGAGGGGAGTGTTATTGTGAGCATTAGTAAGGAGTGAGCAATCTTCTAATGTGTGCGACATTTTAACTTTAGATTTTGATGATGGCAATGATAAAATGACGGAGAATGATTTTGACTTTCGAGACTTTTTCGTGGATGATGAAGCTGATTGTGCAGTTGCTGTTGTTAAAGATGAAGCAGATGATGACGTTTTTGAGGATGGCGTGGTTAAATATGCTTTCTTTGATGTGGCAGCCGGAGTAGCAGCGATGGTGGATGTTGAAACTGCAGCAGATTGTGGATTGTAAAGAGGAATGAATGAAGGAGTGAATGAACTTTTGAATTTCTTGTTAGGAGGAAGAGAGAGTAGTGAAGACTTCTCATCAACATCTCTCAATGGCAATCTTTTTAGATTCAAACTTAGAATGGACATTTCACATTTCATTGGCAAGGTGTCGCCAGTTTTCTTGCTTTCGTTTACATTCAATCTCGCATCAACTCGTTGAACGGGCGTAGCCTCATCATCATTACCTGAACTTGGTTTCTTCTCAAGTTTCTCTTCAAACTTTTCATCAGTTGCAGCATTTACAAATTGGGTCTCATTTTTTGAGGTATAGTTCAATTTTTCTGTAACTTGTCCAACATTCTCCTCCTCAAGGCCCCCGTCCTTTTCCACATTCACTAATTCCTCTTGCTTCTTGGCATTAACTTCAGCCATCCTCTCTTCTTCTAATTGTTTTTTCTTCCTGTTGCTGAGTAGCAGCCAAGCGAAATTGTTGTAAGATTTAGCGTAAGGGTTCTCGTGATGGCTCAAACTTTTTCTATCTGTTTTGTACAACTTTTTATTAGCTGATGCAGTTGCTGATGCAGCTGCTGATGCAGAGGCTGACAGCGTGCCAGATGAAGATGAGGATGGCGACGCTAGGAGAGATGGTGTGGACAGAGATGAGTGAGGTGAAGCAACTTTCTTACCACTACTACCAATATTACTCTGCTGCTTCAAACCAATTGAACTTTTTGACTTCTTAACGGTTTTGCTCTGCTGACATTTCAACAAGTCATTGATAGACAAACGTTTTTCAGTCATTCCTTTGGACACTGCAGACATACTGGAACAATAAGACCTGGCATTATTACTGTTAGAATTATTTTGAGTCGACGTAAAGTAGAAGTTGTATTTGAAATCGCCTTCATCATCACTCTCGTTTAAAGGCTCAGAGGCAAGTCGATTTTCATAGATTCGAGCAGCTCGTCGAATGTCAGCTGGTTTGTCATAGATGGATTCATCAATTTTGTGAGCTTGACTTATTATCTTATAGTTTAATGACAGAGATTTACAATCAGTACCATCGCCAATGCCGTTATGGTGGTTGCTGTCGTGGCTACTGATGTGGCTGCTGCTGAGTTTCTGAGATTGTACGTTCTTGTGAAGGGCATCAGCTTGTTGCATGAACAAATTGTGCTTCGTCTGATGAAGTTGACATCTCGTCCTCTCACGTTTTGTCACCATGTAACACAAGTTGCGTACCTATCAAGAGAAAGAGAGTGTTTACATCACAATTACTATCAATCAATCAATCAACCAATCAATCAATCAACCAATCAATCAATCAACCAATCAATCAATCAACCAATCAATCAATCAATCAATCAATCAATCAATCGATAGTAATTGTGATGAAAACTCCAATTACTTTCATCACAATTACTATATTACAATATTACCAAATTATGAATTAATTATATCATATTAACATAATTACGCGATTATTATTAATTACCCTTTCAAGATCCTGTCTCAAATGAATGAACATTCTCAATCTGGCCATCAAACTATCTTGCCTCTGCCTCAACAATATGTCACCCTCTTCCATTTTTGGGGTCAGGAGTGCTTTGTTGAAGTTCGACTGTCGGGGTGGGGTGGTTGTGACGTTTTTGTGGTGGCGGTCAGGTTGGTGGTCATGTTGATTGGGGTATTTTTGTATGCTGTCGTTGTTGTTGTTGAGGAAATATTTTTTTAAATACGTAATATGTGTAGATAAAAGAGTAGATGCAAACCTTTCTTTTGAGTTTCCAGTACTCAAATACAAATGAGGCCGTTTCAAGGTCAACCCCGACCGTGTTGGCAACTTCTCTGACGTTTACATAAGTGTAAAATTCATCAACAATCTTTCGTAGCCTGGAAAATTGATGATGAAAATGATGAAATTTCAACTATTTAATTTGCATCAACCAGAAGAATAAACAAACAACTAAATGATTAATTAACAAGCAAAGAAATTATAACAGAACAAAACACAAACAAACAAACAAATGAACAAACAAACAAACAATGTAACACACAAAAAACAACACAACAAACACCGACACAACAAATTAACCTTCTAGATTTTTCAGCAATTTTTTTTCCTTCAGAACTGCCATCATCTGTCTGTGACGTCTTTGTTGGCGTCAACGAGTCCTTGTTTCGGGAATGAGCCCCACAGTAAGCCTGTTAAAGATTTTTTGTCATTTTGATTATTGCTCTAATTAGTCTACCTCTCTCTCTCTCTTTCTCTCTCTCTCTCCCTTTTTCCCTCTCTCTCTCTCTCTCTCTCTCTCTCACTCTCTCTGTCTCTCTCTCTCATCTTTCCCAAATATAATTAAATTAATAATTTAACGAATAATGACAGTTACTTTAAACTGTAATTCCTTATCGTTATCTTCGAGGTTAAGTTTCATGTGGTAGTTCATCTTGAAGCCGCAGGTCACATGGAATGAAGTTTTGCACTTCTTGACGCAGCACTGTATGCAAGCACCCGACCTCTCCTTGCACACACAGCAGATCAAGTTCCACCTCGTCATCTGCAATTATCGTCATCAGCATCGTCGTCGTCGTCCTCATTCGTCATCGTCATCATCATTATTATCATTATCACCATCATCATAATCCCAATAGTATATATATATAAATATATATATATATATATATATATATATATATATATATATATATATATACATCGTCGTCGTCACCATCATCGTCATCATCATCATCATTATACTGATATAAAGAATAAAAGTAACTCCAGCACTTAACAGGAATATCGTCAATGTTATCGATGGGCTCCATTTTGTCCGAGCACGCGATTGTGACTTCCGGGACCCAGAGGGCACAGGAGAGATGTGCCCACTGAGAGCCATCCCTGTTATAATTATTTCATTATTATGAAAAATTATAATTAATTACGGATGACAAATATATATATATATTTTTATTGATTTAACAAAATTATATATATTTTTATTGATTTAACAAAATTATTTAAAACTATCAGTGAATACATTTATTCATTAATCATCTGATGATAAAATAGTGAATAAATTCACGCACACACACACACACACGAACACGCACTCACACACACACACGAACACGCACCTACCCACACACACGCACACTTGCACATAGCCCGTGTGTGTGTGTGTGCGCGCGTGTGTGCCGTTGATATCTTCAAAGATCAACTGAGATGAAAATTTAAACGAAATTTTTAATTAAAATAAATTTTAAAATAAAATGAATAAAAAGGGAGGATATATTTAAAAGATCGAAGCATACATACTTGGTACTCTTCATGGCACCACCCTGAGTCGTGCAGAGGGCGCACCTGGGCTTGAGACCCACCGCGCATGCCCTACACACCCAACTACCCTTGGGTATCTTCAATATACCATAGCAGACCTAAGAGTAAATGTGTGTGTGTGTGGTGTGTGTGTGGTGTGTGTGCGCGTGTATGTATATGTATGGTGTGTGTGTACGTTATGCATGTGTGGTGAAGGCGTGTGTATTAATCTTCCAATCAATCAATCAATCAATCAATCAATCAATCAATCAATCAATCAATTAAAGAGTTTGATTGACAAGTTGCAATTAAATACCTGGTGAACTCCAACATCACATCCATCGCAGAACACCATTTCGTTGCCTTCCTCTACATCCGGCTGTGGACGAGAAAAACAATTATTTATATTAAACTTATTCATTCACTTGTTTCTTCATTCATTCATTCATTCATTCATTCATTCATTCATCCATTTATTCATTTAATCATAACCTTAAACAGCCATTCATTTATTCATTCCCTACTCATTCATCCACCCATCCAACTATCCACTAATTCACTAACCAGTCTGCAGACATCACAGAATGTATCTTCATCGTATTCCATGCCCATCGCCTCAGCTGCCTTGATCCCGGAATAGCATCTGTTCTCCAGTTCTTCGATCAATTTTTCCATCAGCCAATCAGGGAGCTCCAGCTGACCTGAATGCATCGGGTGTGATGGAAACGACAAAATAATATTTATAATAATAAAAAAAATGATGTGCTATAGCTGCTACACCACTACAACTGCTACTACCACTAAAAAATCAGTACTAATAATCATAATAACAACCAACCGAATTCACTTTTAAGCTCATTGAAAATCTTCAGCCAATGAATATCGACGTCATCGAGGTCGTACCGGCACACCTCCTCCGCCAGTTTGTGGGTCTCGTGTAATTCGTGCATGGGGACTTTGTACTGGTCGTCAGGCATCGCGTGTAGCAACTTCTTTGGCCTGTTGTGGTGAGTAGATGAATTAATTAGTGAATGAATGAATGAATGAGTGAATTAATGAATGAATGAGTGATGAATAAATAAATAAATAAAAAACTCACAATTTGAAACCATAATATCCATACAGGTGTTCATTTTCTTTTATTGGACTGTCAAACAAAATTTCAAATATAAATAAATTTTGTTTGGTTTGTTTTCAAATTAGTCTACACACACAGACACACACAAAGACACACACACACACACACACACACACACACATACACAAAAAAAGAAACAAACACACACACATACAAACACACATGTACCCACCTAACTCTAGAAGCGTGAAGAATTTGTGAGTTGACAGGAACCTGGACTCCTCGTTCCCATTCCTGTCTCCAGGGATCGGCAATCAGCATGTAATCCTCCGGGTGAAGAACCTCGGTGTCAGCCATTTTCATGGCGCTAATTAGGTCTTTTCTGAATAACTGGTGTCCAATTAGGAAAGTTTATGTGTGGGGGCTGTTGCAATTGTTACTTATTTACATAACATAACTACTGTTATATACTAATTATAGTATAATTATTTTTATATGATGTGATTATATTTACAGAATAAAAAAATTTGTTTCTAACTTCAGCTGGTTTTTCATGCTTGCCATTATTGTTGTTGTTGCTGCTGGGATTTTTAAGGAAATTCAACTTGTTTGTAGATGGGCCTAAAAAAAATTTTTAAATTATAGTTTAATATAATGATAACAACAGAAATATTACAATTTAACAGCAGCAACAGCAGCAGTAGTAGCAGTAGTAGTAGTAGTAGAAGTACCATGAATAAGAGTTAGCTTCTCATAACTAAAGGAAAGATTTTTAAAATGAACTTTAGCTAAGTAACCTTCTTTATCATCACTATATAATGTTAATCTTCTTGAACTATGACCCGACGAAATGCTAATATCAGAGTCTGAAATTAAGATGAACAATTATTTAGCTATAAATAATAATAATAGAACATTTAAGCTATTAAGCTTATTACTAAGCTAAATAATAATAATAGGACGAATGTTTAACATTGAAAAATTCCAGATATGAATTTTAAATGATTATTAGTTATTAAATAAAAAGGAAATAATTTAATAATATTTATATATAATAAATTTCAAACAAACAAACAAACAAACAAACAAAAGACATCATTAAGAAAGTTTGTTTATTTTTGTTACCTGATTCATAACTGGATCTGTTCATCTTTTAGTCACAAATCTGAGAGAAAATTTAAAAATTAATAATAAATTTATAAAATTAATTAGAAAAATAACAGTCATCCAAGATTTCAATTCAATTCAAACATTTCAACGAAACTTTACTGACACCCCAAGCTTTAAACGTAGATGAAAAAGTGAAATAACAACGTCAAAAATTTGAATTATTTAAAAAAATTGTTTAATGTTTTTGCTTTTCTGTGACGCAACCGCATGACAACAACACAACAAAAACGTAAAGAATGACGATTTTCAACAACGAACGCGTGCGATCCTGCAAATAACTAATCCATTTACAAATTACCTTTTCTTCTTTATATTATGAAATATTAAGACTACTTTATTCAGTTTTAAAAGTTCAATTTTATACAAATTAGGTCATCTGCAAACGTTTGGCGCCCTAGTGCTCAGTTAAATCCGCCATTTTACATTGTTTACAAACTTAGATACCATAGATCACCTTCCTAATTTTCGTTATCGGTTTCGTCAATAACTCTCTTTGTTTTCAAATTAGTCTAATCTCCAAATCAATTGAATAACAACCATGGATATATATATATATATATATATATATATATATCCATGATTAAAACCGTTTAATAACTGCAAGCCCATTGCTAATTGAATTGTAAAAAATTTTCGTTTTAAAAACTTTACCAAAAAATTAACAAATCCGGTAAATCAATAAACCTATTCTACTGAACATTTTTTTATTTTGTTAAATTCTTTAAACAAAATTTTATCAACACATTTGTAAATGCAAAATTTGAATTAAACTTAACGCATGAGAAAACCGAAAACTGAGTTTCACTAAATTAAATTATTCATAGACGTCGTGCTTTATTATAAACTGAAATTCACTTTTAATTTTAATACATTCACACCTCCTGGTCTCGTAACCGGAATTTAAAAATTTTCTGTTTAAAACCAAATTTTTCGTAAACGAACTTACCTGAAATGGGGACGAGAGCCGAACCGTTGGACCCCCACAAGTTACGTTCAGCATTAGCGGACGTGCGTTCGGACCAAGGCGAAATTTACAGAAAATCCTGGGTGATCGTTGGTCATGTTGATCAAAATCCTCAAAGTATCGATGTGTCGGCAACTAGCGAAATCACGGATTCGTCTCTGGGGACATTTTGTTCCTACCTGAAGAACGATGAGGTCATGTACTGCCTGCTACGTATGACCACGACTTTCGACATGTCAAACACTGTTAAATTTGTTTACATCCACTGGTCAGTTTGTTTTATTTTCTTTGTTTTGTTTTTGTTGCATAGAAAATTTGTAACTTGTAATTTTTAATTGATTTTTTATATTATCTAATGATACTATTAATTATATTATAATAATGATACTTTCAATTTAAATTAGATCAAAATTAACTATTGAAGTTTTGATGTTACTCAAGTAATACTATTAAATAATTAGTACTACATAGAACACTAATAATGTAACTAACAATCACAATGAATTATATACTATAAATAATATAAATATATACTATATACTATAATACACAATACTATAAATTCTTTTAAAAGGATTGGTGAACATGTTCCATTTGCTAAAAAAGGGAGATATGGAGTGGTGAGTGGCAGTGTGGAAGAGTACTTCACTCCTTACCATCTACTCATTGAAACTGGCTCACTGGATGATCTGACTGAGGAAAACATTATTAAGAAGGTTGACTGTTGTCTCACTTTTAAAATTAGGATTTTTTTATATCTTTGAGTGTGTTTTCTACTGTGAAGAATTTTATTTTTGTATTTTTAGTTGCAATTATCATGATTTTGTTTCTTCTTAATTTTTTTTCAATTTATATATGTATATCTATTATAATTCTTTATATAAAATAACATTTCATTCATTTTATGCAAATTAAAATATAGAATACTTTTAAAAACATCATAACTGTTGTTAAAACTAACTTCTATTATCTTTTTAAATTAAAAATTGTTGAAAAAATATAAATTTATTTAGCTGGAGGAGTCAAGTGGGACTAGGAATAAAGTAATAGAAGGATCGACGGCTGGCAGACAGGAACGTGGATTTACGGCACATTCCTTGAAGCCCCAGGCCAGGACTGAACCAAGATCTGTGGCTCCGGCTGGTATCAATGTTGAAGTTAGCGGGTTGTTCTTGATTTTTTAGTTACAGTTTTAAATAAAAAATGGCGTTTGAAAAATTTTATATTTTTTTCTTTACCATTTTGGACTCATTTTTATAAATTGATTCTTTTTTCTATTATTTATTATTACTATTTGTAATTATTATTTTTATTGTTATGTTAATTAGGTTAGTCCGGAATTTATTGAGGCCATAAATGATGTAAGGAGAGATGATACGCAGACTGCATGGGTGCTAACTGGTTTTCAGAACGGTGATATCAAAAAGCCATTAGAGGTAAGTGGTTCATTTTTTTGAAATTTACATAGATATTTCTAATTTTTTAATGGTCCTTTTTTACTTTTATAAAGTGAAATTTAAAATTGGTTTCTTGATAGGTACACTATTTAAATTTTTTCAGAAATTTATGTTGAAATGCTGGAATCATTGTAAATTGTATTTATACTGCACTTAATAATGCATTCATTCATGTGTATGTATTTATAGGTAGATATTTAAATAGATATATACTTCTACATTAAAAGACATCCATTTATTACCTGAGTTTAATTTAATTTAGCTCCATCATCAACATGCACCTTTGTTGTGTAGAAAAATTTCAAATTGAAATTTTCATTTTGATCTTATCTCGATTTTTTGCTAAGGTACTGGCTACAGGTGTGAGTGATTTGAATGAAATGAAAGGATATCTGCAAGATGACCAGGTCCAGTTTGCTCTTTTTAGAACGTCAGATGTATATGACTCCATCCAAACCGTCAAATTTGTCTACATATATTGGTACGTCTAGACATTCACTACAGATAATCTTTCTCTTTCTAACCTGAAATTATGTAAAGATGTCATATAGTAATTTTTTAATTTTGTAAACTCAATTTATTCTAGGATTGGTGAAAAAGTTAAGCCAATGACAAAAGGAAAGTTATCAGCCTATGCTGGTCCAATTGAAAAGCTGTTCAGTCCTGCTCATGTCACCATGATGTTCTCACATAAGAATGATATTCAGGATCACATCATTAAGGATAAGGTTAGCTGATTGATTAGTTTTTAGTTTGATGAAATTTAATTTTCATTTTATGCTTTTAATTATCTATAATTTGTAACTGACATTGTCAAATGTAATAATTAAATAGATATTTTTCAAATAAATTGTGAAAAATAATTAATTTTTTTCAAAAATTTGATAGGTCCAGGCTGGCAGTGGTTCCAAAATTAGCATCAAATGATTCCATAGTCTGAATGAATAGTGCATTAGAAGAAACTATTCAATCATATTTTTTTCAATTGTTCATGCCTGCTCATTCCAGCAACAATCTCACTGATTCAAATTAATTTTTTTAAAATCTATAATATATATATATATATATATATATATATATATATATATATATATATATCCTTATAATATATATATATATATATATATATATTTGAAAATTTATTTTGCTAGTCTGAAACGTATAATTCTTTTGGATCATGTTCTTTTTATGCCCTCAGCAATGTTATAAGATGACTATTAAAATGCAGCTTATTTTAAATGATTTGAATGAACTTTCTTCAATGAACTTTGTAACTAGATGTGCATTACTATTTGCTGTTTTTATAAGTTTCTTTTAATTTTATTATTTATTCTTTTCTATTTTGTATTACAAAGCCTTCCTATGTAATGATGTTGATGATGTCTTTTCAGTGTTTTGAAGATTCAACAGTAAACAATCGACAAGCGGGCAAAAATTCATTCTAAATCGTTGTTTCCTCGAGTTTACATCATTTATAAGTTATTTTTACGTTGAAAAACTCATTTTTAGATGTAATAAAACGCTTTAAACAGTGTAAAGAGGTTGAAATATTGGCGAAATATTCAAAATTTTCAACGCCAATAGCAGAATAAAGCGCTTTTCGACTCTAAATAGCGCGTAGTAACCGTAACAGTTACCCGTTACGTCAAAAGTTATTGATTTGATCGCTTCAGTGTAGCGATTCAAAATAACTTTTGTCTGCATTTGTGATGTTATAAGATGATTTAACAATTCCTAAATTTCTCAATTATCTCAATAAATTCAGTTAACAATGCCTAGACAGTTGATGAATGTCGCCCGATGTTATAAGAAAAAGCCAAGTGATTCAAGGACCGCTGGTGCGATGATGCCCTCTTCAATTATTATTTTATTTTTCACATTCTGGTTCATTTCTAACAAAAAAACTACAAATTTTATTCTCTCTAGAATGAAATTCGTTTAAGATAAGATGTGAATTGTAAAGATTTTCGATGATAAATTGACAATGAAATTTCAGATTCTCCTAAAACTTTGAGTTGGACACGTTCGGGCCATGTTCTGCGCGCTGGCGTGCGTCACTCCAATCATTCCCATATCTTCAAAAACATACTCTTTCACAATAAAATGAAAATCGGCTCCACAAACTGGATAAAAGACAGGCACAGCTACAATCCTCATTACAGTTACAAAAGAACAGTTCATTTCAACAACAAAAATCGTGCCCAAACTAATTATTTAGAATCAAAAAAGTGGGTTATTGCTAAAAGTGAGGTAATGGACGGTCTATCTTTGGTCACTAGATGTCAGTTAATAAACAGATCAAAAGAACAAATGATAACAGTTCCAAACACATTAGCATCTTTCATTGACAGTTTTAGGTAGAGTTTTATTGTCAATTTGTAACAATTTGTTGCTTTTCTATTTTTTCAATTGTTGTTAGTTGATTAAATTATGAATTTTTGTAAACTTATCCAGGCAAGATGAATGCATGCCAAGTAACAATTCAATGAAAGACATTCAAAAATCACTCAACAACATTGAGGAAAAAGATGACTTTACTGAATATAAAATAACTTTGCACAGACTGAGACAGACTTTTACAAAATGTCCGTATTCAGAGGTATAAATTATGATGCTTGTAATCAATTATGTCTATTTCTTGTAAACTTAAAACTGATTAAGAATTGTGTTTCGTTTGTTCAGCTTCACAGAATGCTGGCAAAGAATCATCAATCCAAGTTACTGTCTAACAAGATGAACAATGAACCATCGAAACAGGTTCTCAATGGCACATCAATGGGACATTCTATCAACCTGCAAAATCAATCAACAATTCATCTGCAAAGAATCAATCATCAAAAGTTGGATGAAAATTTAGATGATAAGAAAATAAACTCAAAAAGTAGATTGATAATTTTAAAAAGCACAGACCAGAAAACATCTCTGACGTATCCAATTAACTTGCCCATTATCATTCAACCGAACCACGATGAGCACAATGCCATCTGCGTGTCTAAATCACATACATATTCATTCTTACCAACAGCATTAAGCTACTCAAGATCCAATATTATTTTCCCAAGGTCAATTCCCACTGTAACAACCTCAACTAATCTATGTACACCCCTTACCACTGTCAATTCTCTGACTGCAGATAAAAAAAATTGGTCACTCTTCAGAGTTTCAAATGGCTCAGTCATGCCATTATATTGGTTGAATCAGCAAAACAACAACTCAATGAAATCTCAACCGTCTTATCATCTAGTCAATGATCTGAAAATCAACACGCCAAACTGGTTCACAAAAAGCATCCTCACCAACATGTCAACCATTGAATCCACAAAGAATCAAATGGATGATCTCTTACTTTCGTCTCCAAAGCAAAAAACAAAAGAACACAATTTCACCACCAGCACAAACAGCACCGACATGAAACCATCGAGTAGTTCCTCAATTGTACCTCCCGCTGCCAGCATCAACAGCTGCCTAGAAAAGGAATCGGAAGTTCAGAAATTAATTAGAAGTTGTCACGAGCACGTGTATGACAATGCAGGTGTACAGATACACAGGTGTAAATCATGCAGCAAGCTCTTTAGTAACTTTTCTGCTTTCTGCGATCATGTCATTGCTAGTCATAACCAAGCTAAAAATAGGTGGTTAATTTGTGACTCTTGTTTCTCTAGGCTACTAGTAACCAGTTAAATTGTCAAACAACTAATTGCTCAATTCATATTTCAAAAATGATTTATATACCCAACTGACCCACAGATGCCCAGTATGCCACAAACATTTTTCAAGGTCGTGGTTATTGAAAGGTCACATGAGGACCCACACAGGTGAACGACCTTACAAGTGTCATCACCCGGGCTGCAGCAAGGCATTTGCCGACAAGTCGAATTTGCGGTCCCACACACTCATACACACCGTCATAGGAAAGAAATTTGTGTGCGAACGATGCCAGAGAGCTTTTGCTCAGAAACGATACCTACACAAACACCAATTCGAGGTGTGCAAATTTGTGCCTTAGCATTTTTGTATTTATTTAGTTAGCTATATTTAAAAATATTTCTACTTTCAAATTGTATTTAGTCATAACTTTTTAGTGTATAGAAAATAATTTTCATATTTGATTCTGTATAAAATACATATATTCCTCTCAATTTTGTTAGTATATTTAATTAAATAAAAATAGAGTAAAACATTAAAACCTATTATACATATACAAGAAAAATGAATCAAGATTTAGTGTCAATAGGCATTAATCGGAAGCAGTCCGATTTGACTTTCCAATCTTTACTGTTAAGGGATGTGACGGTGAATGTTTGGTAGAAGCTTCTTGGTTTGTTATCATGGAATTTAACAGTGCCAGCTGTTACAACTACAAATGTGTCTTGACCATTTGTTGCAAAACCTTGAGATAAGGATAAAGAAAATTTAATATATATATTTTAAATGTGAGCACTTCTTTTGATTTAATGTTTTAAATATAAAATATGTAATACCTGAGATTGGTTGGGCGTCGATTGTTTCGACAACATGGAGTGACGTGGGGAGATTTTCATGGAACTTGGCTATGCTGTCCAACCCAACCACGGCATTACCTTCCCATATTAATTTTGCATCCACGCTGTATAGTTTTGAAACAATCTGTTGTGGAATGTAAAGAGCAAAGTTCTTAATGATCTACTTACTTAATTTTACTTACTTAATTAATTTTATGAAAACAGAAACACAAAAAAGCTTTCATTAAGTTTTGTCTAAAAGTGATTAACATTCAGTTCCATAAGATACCCCAAAACAGTGTCAAATATAAATATGAAACTGAAATCAGATGAACTAATTGAAATTCTAATTATTAATTATATTATATTAATTATAATTTATAATTATAAATACAAAATACATAGAAGTTACTTACATGCCGGCTTTTATCAAATCTTTCGTAGTAAAATTTTACAAAATTCTCAGCTCCTTCGCATGCGAGTGAGATACGCATTTTTAAATCCTGCATTTTTTAAATTATTTAAGGTAAAGAGGGGTCTATACATAAAAATTACAATAATTCCTACCTCATCAGCAGCCATTTTATCGCCTAGTAAACAACAAAGAGTAAACAGTTTATGGAATAAGTCGCAACTAAACCAAGGTACTAACGGGTACTAAACCCGAATATTGCCAGCGAGAATTGTTAAGCCTCTAATTTTGAAATTTAATATTCAAATATATGTTTTAATCGCTAAAAAAATAGTTTAAATACGTTTTAAATGAGATTATTAATAGTTTTATTTTCATAAAAAAAGGATAAAAATTTTAATCTAAACAGAACGGACGATAATTAAATTTTAAATAATTTAAAATTTTTCAGGGATTTTAAATCATTTATTTTAAGTGTCTACATTTTTTTATTTTAACAAATATTAAATTTCTAAAATCGATAAAATTATAAAATGCTACTTTTTCTATATTTTATGCTACTACCTTCAATTAGTTATGGTTAGTTTACTAATTTACTCATTTTTTATGATGGTTTTCTAGTTTAGTTTCAGTTTATTAAGTTTAAATACTAAAATATCTTTTTTAGAATATTGTTTAATTAAGAAATTAATGTCATTTGTTTTCTAATTGATATTTTAAAATTTTATATAAATAAGTTAATAATTTTAACTTTTAATTAGTTAATTAGTTAGAAAACTTCATTAATTAAGAAATTAATGTCATTTGTTATCTAATTGATACTCAAAATTTTTAAAATCAATTTTAATTTTAACTTTAACTTAATTAATTTTTTAAATAGTGCTAATAACTTAGTTTACTGTTTAGGAAAATTCATTGAAGAATTAAATTTAATTTTTTTAAATTAAAATATTGATTTATTAAATTAAATTAAATCTTTATCTATTTTATTGTTATAGAATATAGTTTTATAAAATTTTATAAATAATAAGATTAATAATTAATTAATTTATTTAATTTAATATGTTTTATTCAAATTAATTAAACTTATATCATTTTGATTTAATAAATTTTTTTAAGTTAAGATTAATTACTTATTCAATATACAACTAACAAAATAATATCATTAATATTATTTTATAATTTCACAAAAGGTTTTACAGAAGAAACAACATTCTACAAAAATATGCCAGTTTATTCTTATAGAAATTTTGGCAGTGTCCAAACATTCTCAATAGACATTCCTCCTGACACATTTAAAGCTGTCTGGAATGTTTCGGTCAACAGATCTCAGACCAAGTGCTATGAAAGGATGGTCTTTATGTTAGTTTGCTATTTTATTATTGAGTATTTGTTTGTTTGTTTGTTCGTTTATTTTATTCGCTTCTTCATCTCTGTCTTTATTCATTTTTTCATCATGGCATTTTTAGTGGTGAATGATCAATAGATCAATGACATTTACAGATAAATGATAATTAACGACATGGAACTCTAAATATATAAATGACAGTATGACGTTAAATAACTTTTTTTAAAAGTCTTTGTTTTTAAAATTTGCTACCAGCGAAGTTTTTTACCACAAACGACCACAATCTTTCTTCCTCTCCACCAGATATGCTCAGTATGGTTCGTTCCCCGTCGAGAAGTTCGATGGTAATGAGACATTTACCGACAAATTTCTGGTAAATAGGACAGGTCTTCTGAAAGATAATGTTACCCACAGGAAGACCATTGAATTCCATCGACCAGTGTATGGTCAGTGGTTTCTTGGTGGGGTCATGGAGAGGAGTAATAATGAAGTTATTAAAAAGGTTGGTTGGCTGTTTGATTGATTGGTTGGTTGGTTTGCTGGTTTGTATGTTGGTTGGTTGGTTGGTTTGCTGCTCCGTCGTCATCACCATCATCATCATCAACGTCGTCCTCATCATCATCTACATCATCCAGTTAGACCTGTCAGTATGTGATCATGGCCTGGAGAGCAACATAACATTCTACATTGGTGACGTCAGCATCTTGCTAGCAAACTCTGCTACCACCATCAGATTGTATGATAACATTACCACTTATTACAAGTTAGACTTCCATAGCTATTATGACGACGATGATGACGACGACGACGATGATGAAAATACGTTAGTAGTAACGATTGCGAATAATGACGTCATTATTCCAGATTCCTGACAACAAGAACAACATATAAATACAGAGTAACCATAAGCAACTGCAAACAAGAGCAGTGCAATTTCAGAATATTGTTCAAGAGCAAGGCTATACCTAACACCGACGACAACTCTAGCGAAGCTAACAACAACTCACATTACATTACTATATACGGCGCTGCTGGCAATAACAACAACAGCCAAAATGACATCAACATCTTAGCTAACAACGACAGCAATAACATTAAAAACGATTCCTATCTTGAGGTATTTTCTCCTAGCATTAACAGCTGGCAATACATTGCATTTGTATATGACGGTATTGGTGCAGTTTTTGACAACTCAAGCATTGAATTTGATGCACTGGTATCTCTATATGGCAAGTTATTTTTATTTTTTATTATTCTTATTCTTCTCAATACTTGTATTATTGTTTTAGTTATTAATAATTAGTTTATTTATTTATTTACTGTCATATTTTTTTACTTAAACAGACTGCAAAACGGGAAAGCTTCGTGATATTGTATCATCAATGTCACCATCTTCGTCACCATCTTCGTCACCACCTTCGTCATCATCTTCGTCATCATCGCCGTCTGATATAAGCTGCTACATGACAACGCCATTAAAATCAAACATAGAAACCGATTCCTTCCAAAGTTCCGTATACCAAACGATTTTCAACGAAGCCGACAGCCTATTTATACCCCGCCCATCTCTGGTCACCATGACAACATTTGATGTTGACGTCATGAGGGATGTTGGCGGTACTTTAGTTATGGAGTTTACTCTTATTCCACTTTCTTTGGATTTTCAAAAGGTTGAATTGTCTGTTTTTTGGTTGTTTCAATGTTCTTTGGTGAACGTTTGGCTTGCTTATTAGTCATTACTTGATGTATTAACAAGTTAGAACATAAAACGGCGAACTATACATGCTTATTGAACTTGTGTTAACTCTTACCGGCATGTCTCTCGCTTGAGAATTTAACAAATCTACCACAGTCACCAAAAGAGTTTCAGGCAGCAGTATGCATCCAGCGAGACTATCCAACTGTCACAACCGACAACAGACTCCACTGCCGAGATCCAGGCTCCCTCATAATCCTCAATGACAACAATTCCCATCACCTCATCTACGTTCCCTATCCGGAATCCGGGATCTACTATATCGGATTCCAGGAATGGACTAACGAGTCTTTCGAGGATGTCAAGCATAGGGGTAGTGTCATTGAGGAAGAAAGAAAGATGAGGAGTGGTAGCGGTGGTGTCGGCCCTGGAGGAGAGGGGTCTGCCACTACGACCACAACCAACCCACTGGAGAGGATGTTGAAGGATAGGGAGGTTTCTGTTAATGAGCTACTTAGAAAGGTTCTGGTTACTGATGGATTGAGGAATGTCAGTCATTATGAGTTGAAGTAAGTTTGTGTGTGCGTGCGTGTTTGTGTGCGTGTGTGTGTGCGCGCGTGCGTGTGTGTTTGCGTTGGAGTCTGTAGTCTTTCAACCTAGCACAGTTTAAATTTAAACGAAAATGTATCTATATACTCTTAATCTTTTTCTATTATAAAATTTCCGACTTTCACCACAACCCCTCATCTCTACCCATCATAATCATCATCACCGCCTTAATCACCATCATCATCATCATGTAGGGACCCGTCTATGGGGGTGTTGGTTAGCGCCCACATCTCTTCCTGTCTGAACAAGCAGTGTGAGAACAATGGCGTCTGCAGGTTCGTCGAGAAAGGACCTTACTACCTCTCCTTTTGTGTCTGCAGTGCAGGTTGGTACTTTCGTCTCTCTCTCTCTCTCTCTTTTTCTTTCTCTTTCTCTTTCTTTCTCTATTTCTCTTTTTCTTCTTCCTCTGTCTGTCTATCTGTTCATGTGCCTATCTCTCTTCTCTCTTTAGCCAACGATGGCGAGACATTGTTTTAATTTTATTGTTATACACTGCGTACATCGTTTTGTCATTTGTGATATACATATGCGGGCTAGAATTTTAATAAACGAATAAATAAATAAAATAAATAGATAGATAAATATATATATAGATGAATATTTTTATTCATAGTAACTTATTCTATTGTTACATTAGACACATGTCACCTAACAAATATTCATTTTATCCAGCAATTGGCATTCTTATAAGAATCACATCCGTTTATCCATGTTTGTATGTGTGTGTGTGCGTGTGTGTGTGTGTGTATGTGTGTGTGTGTGTACATATACGTATGTGTATGTGAGTGTGTGTGTATGTGTTTATTCTTACAAAAACTTGAACGTAATCTTTTCGGCTGGATGCAGATTTATGCTCACAATGATAAACCAACATGAGAAGATTGTTCTCTGTTAATGAATAAATTACTAAAAGATAATTAACTTTTTTAAAATTCCCAGTCTAGTCTTGATACAAAAATCTCAATTAATTGTTTTTATTTTATAATTCATTAGGTTTTAATGGATTTTTCTGTGAAAATAATTCACCCACCTCTGAGAGAGTTGAGCTTGGTAAGCCCTACAGGCCCCAGCCTATCGCCTCCCCACTAAAAAATCATTCATTTATTTATTTAGATCTATCTATTTTTGTAAGAAGTAATTTTTGTATGTAAAAATTTGCTTTTTAATTGTAGTTTAGCTATGTGAATATTTCGTGCGTTTAACTGCTGCATGTCTGGCTTTGTCCATATGCTATTGTGCATTTTTATAAACATGTATTCGTAACTTTTGAAATTATTATAACAAAAAATAATTACGATAACTAGTACTATTAATAATGATAATATTATAAGTGTAATGATAC
The DNA here is from genome assembly GCF_000326865.2 of Helobdella robusta. NCBI lineage: Eukaryota > Metazoa > Annelida > Clitellata > Rhynchobdellida > Glossiphoniidae > Helobdella > Helobdella robusta. Next base: position 538,854 of record NW_008705379.1, on the reverse strand, counting down.
TTTATTCGTTTTTTTCGAGTGGCATGTATTCGTTCTTTTGTTATGATCAGCGTTTTCGAAGTCCTACCTTTGAGATCTACATAGGTATGTTATTAATGTTCACGTTTTAACACGTTCGTTCGTTCGTGTTCATCGTTCTATTGTATGTTGTTGTTCACTTGATTGTTCGTTCATTCGTCCAGTCAGTCAGTCAGTCATCCAATCAAAAGTTTGTTTATAATCTCATTTGCACTGTCATTCATTTAATCATTCTTTCATTAATCAGAGGTTTAATCCACTGCAAGCGTTCAACAAGAAAGTTATCAACATATATGTTCCTTTCTTCTTGAATGAAAAAGTTCGTTTTCTCTCTCTCTCTCTCTCTCTCTCTCTCTCTCTCTCTCTCTCTCTCTTCTCTTTCTCTGTCTCTCCATCTATTCGTTTGTTTGTTTGTTTCTATGTTTGTGTATTTCTGTTGTGTGCTGCTTAATTTAATGCTTAATAGCAAATTTATAATAACATAGCTTGCCAGTTCAAACTTGTATTACGGCGAAATTACTGAAAAGACATTATACATATTTCTTTTGCTGCTATTTATCTGCCGGCAGATTTCGTTTACCCGTTTCGTATTTTAAAACTTATTAATACTAATTCAAAATACCGTTTAAAGGTACCGGTTTAAAGGTACCGGTTTAAAAACCGTTTTAATGATTTTTTATCAATAATTTCAAATTTTTCTTTTCTTACGTTAAAATCAGATCTACTAAAGTTTCTTCTTTGTCCAGAAAATGTCACCAATCAATCTGGTGTGGTTAAACATGGGAATGCGTGCGTGTGTGTGCGTGCGTGTGTGTGTGTGCATGCGTGCGTGCGTGTATGTGTGTGCGTGCGTGTGTGTGTGCCTCTCAATGATTCAAAAAAATCATCCGACAACAAACAATTTCAAACATACGCATAACCGTACGAGACTAATCTATCATCCGTATTATTTTTTGGCACTGTATAACGTGTCATTATTTTTTTTTCAAGTATTTTGATTTAATTTAAACCGTAAAATTTTTAAATAAAATAAATAAATGGCTTCTTTTTTATCTTTAGGGCTTCAAGGTTTTTTATGCCAGGACAAATCCAACATGGTCAGCTACAGCCTACAGATGTGGTACACCGTAATGTTAACATGTAGCAACCTGGCGTTTATTCCCGCCATGATTATCGCCTTCAAGAGATGGCGCTTCATCGAGTTCTGTGTCTATACGCTGAATATGGTCTTTTCTACAGTTAGTATTATGTGTGTGTCTGTGTGTTTGTGTGTGTGTGTGAGAGAGAGAGAGAGTGAGAAAGAAAGAGTGCGTTTGTTTGTAAGAAGTAGTATACTTATACGAGTGTGATATGTATTTATATATATATATATATATATATATATATATATATATATATATATATATATACATACAGATGTTCGTACAATTACAAGCATCATAATCGTCATTCACATTCTTATTGTTATTATTATTATTTACATTATTATAATTTATATTATTATTGTATTATTATTTATAAATAGTTCTACCACGCATGTGACATGAGTGCATGGTCAGTCTATGGATTCTGCGTGGTTCGCTACTCAGTGCACAAGTACTCTGACTTTTTACTGTCCCTGCTCTCCTTCTGGGTGACACTGCTCGCCATGACTAGGATTAAATCTGGTAAAGTGGCTGTTGTGGTTGCTTTGGGGGTCGTAGTTGTCGTTGTTGTGTGTGGTGTGGTGTGGTGTGGTGTGGCGTCGTGTCGTCGTTGGTTTGGTGCAGTTGTTTGGCTATTCTGCTTCTCGCTAATATTTATTTTTCCTACTTATAATTTTATAATTAAATTATAATTTCATATATTCATAATATTTCCACAACAGGTCACTTGCTCACGTTACTTACGGTTGGAATTGTGATGATTGCCATCTTTGTCAATAGCTCCAATGAAGTTTGGACCAACGTTGTCCCCATTGCCACCGGTTCCATTGTCGTCATCATTGCATGGGTGAGTGAGTGATTGATTGAGTGAGTGAGTGTGAGTGAGTGAGTGAGTGAGTGAGGGAATGAACGGATGAATGAATGAATTAGTAAACGAACGAGTAATTGGGTGAATTGGTGATCCATTTCATATTTTTTTTAATTTTACACTTCCGCCAAGCATGGCCCAACTACAACTTCCGCCTTCCGTTCCTCCACACAGGTATGGAAAGGAGTCAAGTCCAGATCACTTTTCCCAGATAAATTGGAATACCGTTGGATGGTACCGGGTATCTTACTGGCCCTTCTCGGTATTGTTGTATTTGCCTTCCTGGAGAACGATACAAATTACCCATACACGCATAGTTTTTGGCACATTGCAGTAGCCTCATGCGTGCCCTTCTTACTCCCAAGGAAAAAATCCTTCTGGGAATTAGTGGATTTAGGTGTTGCGAAGTTTTAAATTTGTTTTATTATTTTTTTATATTTTTTTGTCTTTGTTGTTATATGCTTGTTTCTGTGTTTTTGTTTGATTTTATTTTATCTATGGGCTTTTTTTTAAGGATTTTTTTATCTATCTATGTATGTATGTGTGTGTGTGTGTGTGTGTGTGTGTGTGTGTTTGTCTGTCTGTGTTTGTGTGTCTGTGTTTGTGTGATTTCATTTTCAAAATTTTCTTTGTTTTTCATTAAATGCTTTAAATCAAAATTATTTGCTCCTTAAATTTTTCAATGTTCCCGTAAAATGTAGTCTCAATTTATTCATTTAATTATTCAAAATAATACCCTTTCTATATTTATTTGGTAATTAGATCATAATATGATACGGTTGTAACATTTATGAAGCGCCTGATCTGTGAGCTAACGCGAAAACGTTTCAAGATAATTTTTCAAGTTTTTTTTTATTATATCTATTTCCTATTGCAATCATAAATAACCCCCACCTATTTCACCAGTTAGCTTTAATTATTATTTAATGTTTATTTATTTATTATTTAATATTTATTCTAGTTTATTTATTTAATTAATTAATATTTAGAATTTATTTACAATTTTTACCTTTAAACTCGCAGAAGTATCCACCATACGGATTTTTGATTATTAATATGAAGTAAGAGCTTGCTTGCACACCCTATACGTACACACACACATACAACAGGACACACACACACACATACACACGCTTCATTAATCAATCAATTCTTTAAAATGCCTTATTATCATTGTGCCATTAAAAGTCAATGAACTAATTAATAAATTATTGTGCTAGATTGGTATAGGAATTGAACTATAGCACTTGAAAATGGAGTAAAACCTTATCTTGGCACCATTCCTAAATGTTTACTTGGTCTTAAAATTTGGGATTAGTGTTCTAATTAACAATTATTAAGTCTTGGATCTTTTTAAATTTGTTCAATCATTTTCAAGCGTTGTCATTTGATATAGTTTGTAAATTTTTTTTTAAATTTTTGATGAATTTTTATAATTAGCTGTTATTTAATCGGTTAATGGTTAATTAGTTAGTTCGTTAATTAATTAATTAACCAATTAATTATTAATGTTCTTTCTCTTCATCAACTATCTCATTCCCAAATCACCGTTACATCAACTTAACTAACGTAGATTTAACAGTTTTATCGTTTTGTTGATGTTATTTTCAAATAACATTAGCCGTTCTATGTAGTCTGCTTATTTCATGTATTAATCACATTATTTTTATGTATTTTATATGTGTATCTATATATGGTTTATGTTTGTGTGTGTGTGTGTGTGCGTGTGTGTGTCTTTGTTTGTTTGTTTGTGTATGTTTGTGTGTGACTTATGTGTTTAAACAAACTCACCTGTAAAATTTTTTTCAACTTTCCACACATACGACAGAAGAAACCATAAAAATATCATCATCGCCTGTTGCGTCAACTGCCGACGGCAACACTTTCACATTTGCCAGTGGCGGCGAAAGCAGCCACAACAACGACGACGATGAGGTCGTCTTATTTGCGCAGGGATCGTCGTTCTTTAGAAATCGCCAAGCTGGTAGACACGCAAAAAGTGTCGCTAATCACCACCACCAGCTACACTACAACACCAACGACACTTCTAAAGTTTCACTCTCGCCTCTGTCTTCGGCGGCTGAAAGTTTATCCAGTACTGATAACCTGATACGGATTAAGTGATAAGTTCCGATTGGATAATGTGAGATTTTAGGTGGGATTGTTCGATCCTTATATTACTTCCTTTACTCACTACTGCTGCTGCTACTACTACTTCGGCTACTACTACTGCTACTACTACGGCTACTACTACTACTACTATTGCTAATATTAAGTTTTAAAGTGCTATAGTTCAATTCATATACTAAAATTCCGTTGGCTGTGTACAGACTATTTGGGTGTGATGGTAGCGATATTTGTAAATTTGATATTGATTCAAGTTATAATGTGATTTAAACTTTTTAATTGTGATAGGTTTGTGTGTGCGTGCGTGTGTTAGTGTGTGTGTGTGTGATGCCTGATAGTTTTATGGATTCATTGGATGGTTAAATTAAATTTATTTACATATGCATAACTGCTTGAAGTTTGGTTTATTATTGAAGAGTAACTTAATAATTATATTTAGCATAACATTTTTTTCTCAAAATGTCACCATCTTCCCATATACATACTTCACGTTATTTGTATATAAACTTTTATTAAAGACGTATATTTGAACAAATGAATTTATTTATTTAATTATCGATTTATTTATAAATGACAGCATACTGTGTCATAGATATTGCTTGCTCCAGTTAATGTTGTTTTATGTGCGGTGGATATGTGTTTTTTTTGTATTTGAGACGCAATTTCTTTGCGTGTGCATATTTCAACAATTGTATATTGAATAATTCTTGCTGGTTGTGATGTTTTGCGTGCTTGGATGGTGAATTGAAGAAACCCACATACGCTGTTGATGTTGTTAAATATTTTTTTCTTATATCTTATAGGTGTTTGTTGCATCATTTTAAAGTTGTATACAAGAAAATTGTGTGAATTTTTTTAAACTATATTTTATTGTCAGAGTTTTTATTTTGAACAACGTCACTAACTACATTTTCAATGATTATTTTATTTTCAATTTGTTTTTCCACTTTTATTCACAAATAAATTTATTGCAAGAAATTGAAAAAGTTTAGATCGCAGTGGTGTTATTGTTAAACTCATAACCTATTGAATATCTTAATTGTATTGTTTAAAATCAAACGAATCATAAAGTGTAAATTGAATTATAAAAGATATAAAAATATTCCTCATTCGCATGACATCGCATCAACATTACAATATTTGGCAACGCTTAATGCATCTAATCAACGAGTAAGTCTTGAAAAATTTCTAATTTATTTGCTGTCCATTGACTAACGCGGCAACCGCTGATGGTCAAACGGTATTTATGACAGAACGATATCGGCAATCAGGTCGGAAAACTTGAGACCCTTGGCTTTTGCTTCAGCGGAAGTATCGGCAACGAGTCCCAAGCAGCTGCAGTTGATTTCTGAGAGGACGAGACGACGACCAGCTTTGGAGCTTGGAATCTGCCCAGGCTGCAGTCCCTCCGGTCCGAGTTCTTCCTCAATGCAATCAACTGACCACCAATATGGAACATCATCCAACTTGCAGGTTGTCTTCAACTCGTGGGTCCACGCAACTACGGTGTCGACGAGAGACTTGTGTTCGTTCAAGTCTAAAGTTGTGTAGATGGCTCCGGACCTCAACGTGGCAGTGAATGCTGATTCGTCAACCGGTTTCTTGTGCACGACTTCCAGAATCTAATTGGCGGGATGATTCGAATATCATTTGTTTTATTTCCCAATTAATTACGCGTCTGTTTCTACTTTATGTTCTTACTCAATAAAAATTAAAGAAACCTTGTGTTTGGAGAGCAAGAAACGGAATTCACCATCCTTGATGAGAGGAAGGAAGGGCATACTGATAGCATCTTCCTGGCAGAGGGCCAAAAACTCAGGAATAACATCTTTACGGGCAATTTCTTTAGTGGTTTGGTTGTAAGCATCAGTCATGAGGATGTGGTCATCTTTGTTTTCCAGCTTCCAAACTCCCAAACCAGTGGATCCACGGAGCATCTTCAACACGCGTGGAGGTCCTCCTTTTGGGATGATTCTATCAATTTCGCCGTCGTTTTTCTTCATGGCATCGTACGAATGCAGAATAGTTCCTTATTGACGAATTTATTTAAGTAATTGTTTAAAATTTTATAACTTTGCTGTTTTAATTACAAATTTGTGCGAATGAAAAGTCCACACGAATAACCGCAGGTATATAAATAATTATTACAAAAATTCTCTTACCCTTAACTCCCATTCCGGTGTCTTTAAGCTCGTACAAGATCATTTTGCTTCCCAAACGATCCATGTGATCGGCTTCAGGACCCAACAAGATACCCTCCTTTTTGAAATCGTTCAGGATTTGCACGTAGTGGTTCAAGGAAATGCTTGGATAGTCCATGGGATTGACACGTCCCAGGAAAGCAGTATCTGGGTACTTGGCTTTCAGTGAAGCGGCAGTGTCTTTGCCGGTAATGAAGAGAATGTCTGACTCAACTCCTTTTATTAATTTCAAAGTTGTTTAAAGTGAGTTAGCAAATAGTAAATTAATCTTTAATTCTAAATTTTTACTAACTTTGTAAATTGTTTAAAATCATTTTTAGTTCTAGTTTATCTTACGATTTTATACTTTGGAAACGCTTACAAATATCAAATAAAAAATCATTTTTAATATTAAAATTGAAAAATAACAAAATAGAAAGAAACCCTTCTTCTTGAAAGACTCAACGAGCCAGGGGCTGTCCCTTCTGTACTTGCCACCAGGAGTTTCAGCATTTTTATCCTTGGCTTCCTCGACTTCCAAAACCAAAACCCTCTTGAATTTGCCCATAACTACGGTGGAAAAATTACAAAATTTTCTCTCAAAATGTTTCAAGAATCGGAAAATTTTGAATTTTCAAGATTGTGGATCAATTCGCCAGCAAGTAAAACGAATCAATGACCGTCGATTTGCAGAAGGTTAAGTTATGTACCACTCTCTCCCTCTGAGCTCTCTCGCTTCACATCACTCTCTCTCTCTTCTAGGTTTTCTCTTTTTCATTCACTCGTTTTGCTCGAAGGTTTTCTTGTTAATTTTTTGCTCATCACTATAAGACGCTGTTACATACATACTCTCTAGTTATCTCTTCGTATCTCTCCTCCGCGCTATCTTTCTTTCACTCTCAACATCTTTATTTCTCTATCCCAACACACTCTTCTACTTTTTGTTGTTGCGCAAGATATTCATATGCATGGCATACACTGATAGATACATTTCTCTCTTATTGTAAGCAAGTAGGCAATCGAATAAAATGTAGAAGATTTTTTAAGAAAATAACGATTTTGGCACGTAAATTAGTTCAAAACTATCGAGAAAAAACACGCACGCATGCACGCACACACGCACACACAGACATTCATTAGATACTCTAGTAAGAAAGAATTTTGTGTATTTAGTGCCACGTTAATTTTTAGATCGGTTGTTGCTTTTATTGAAAGAGCTTCAACGCTTGTTTATCAGTAATTAAAACTTTTAAAAATGCTACAACATTTTAAAGCACACATCTCCAAAGTTTCTTCACTATCGATACTACTAAGTTTAAAAAAATCTCTGCATACAAATGCAAACAGTACCAGCGATCTATTTTGAACTGGTGTTTGGACAAAACACACAAACAAGTTTTAAGATAATATCAGGTAAAAAAATTGAACAAAAACACACACACAAAATTCCAAGTAGATATACACTCGTAACTATTATGTTTGAAATCGTTTTAAACAACAACCAACAACAACATTCATCATTTCGCCGAAAATATTTCATTCCATCTGCTGTTGTGAATGCAAACATGGAGAGCTTCATTGAAACGTCGCACCACCCAGCTTAATCATTTTGAAACATGGTTTGCTAACACAAAAATGGTCACATGCAAGCCTTTATACACACATACATAATACATAAAAACCCTATCAAACAAACACACACACAACACATACATACAAACACTTATATAACACATACAAACAAATATATACATACATGTGTGTATATATAACTCTATTTGTATCTACTTCTATTTGATGCTCATCAAAGAAGTACTCCAGATTATAGAAAAAAATTCCGATAACTAACCATAAAAAACATTCAATACTAGTCTGAAGTAAATAAGTACATGCGTACAAAGACACACACACACACACACACGCACACACCAAACACAAACACACACACTCACACATACAAACATACATAAATACAAGACAACAACGTAGCAACTAACATTTCGTTGCAGCATTTTTATAATACATACATACATAGCGCTTATGGCTGTGCGTTATAACATAATGCTTAAAGCATCCTTATATTTTCACCTGTTTATATAAGTGAGAATAAATCCTCAACAATACTTTTGTGTATTTGTAATGCATATTGCATACAAAAAAACAGATAGACAGACAGACAAAGAGACAACCAAAAGCGAATATTTTTGGTTTTATTTATTTGCTACTAAAATATATAGTGTTTCTGTCAGTAGTACACACACACACACACACATACACACACATACACACACATACACAAACACACATGTATATATAACAACGTGCTATTGAATGATGAATACACGGTGTGGGACAACATTGATTTTCAACCATCTCACACGTGTTAGAATTAATTACATTTTCGGCTGCAAAAAATAAATTATCGAATGAATTGAAAAACTTTTCATGAAAAAAAAATCATAACACGTTCATTGTGGTTGTACACCGGTCAAGGTACTTTCTATATCAAACACAAATACACACATATACGCGCACATACATTCGCGCACATACATACACGCACATACATACACGCACATACATACGCATACATACATGCACGCACGCACATACATACACACACATACATACACGCACTTACATACGCGCACATATCTGACAATGAAAATTGCTGATTCGAATAAAGATAGGCCAATTAGTAACGAAATAAATAAAAATTTTAAATAAACACAACTCTGCTTAAGCATATGATGGCATCTCAGACAATATGGAAATACGTATGTCAGAACTATATGAATACAAATTCAAACAAAACAAACAAGAAAGACAGCGCAAGAATATGAATCCTCATCGATCAGAACTGTCCTTTGAAAAGACCCAACGCCACCACACACACACACACACACGCGCGCGCGTACGCACACACACACATACATACATCTAGAATGCGATCAATAACCTCAAAGCGTTACATACGTACGCATACTGACATAAATACGTTAGCGTACACACACGTATACAGATAGTATTTATCTTACAAACATATAGACAAATATATATTGTATATGCACACACACACACTCTACACTTATGTAAAACTATACATATATTTATATGAATACAACCTTAAAACCATCTATCCATAAGCTTCACCAACGTAAGCAGACTGACTGCGTGAGCTAGACATCAGCGTACACCATTCAGGGTAGCCTAAATTCAAAACTGGTCTCAGATTTTGTGCTGTAACCATGCAACCAGCCGGTCGGGCCAAGCGGATGTATGTGCTCAATAGAACGGCAATACTCATGAATTATGCAACTTTACCGAATGTAGTATTTGCGATCTCTAGAATAGAGAACAATATAACAATGCATAGCATACCACAATCACGAAGAGATAAATGTTCAAATGCAATGTGCTTGCATACGTTAAACCCCACAGTCTCGTAAAATCTATACAGAGAACCACGAACGACAGTGATGCAGAAGTGTGCAGGATTCAATTGAATATGTACATACCTTATACAATCAAAAATTATTCACACAATCACACTAACATATCTTACAACACACATACTCACTTATACAAGTATAAATACACACATACAGACGCAGACAGACCCAGTAGGACATCACACACATCCGATCATCATAAACATCATCCAGCATTCGTAATTCAGTCCTCCCAATCATAATCTCACCCGAAACGTAGTGCCTCGAAATTGCATTCGGAAACGATTCAACTGTTTGTTATTTATTTCCGAAAAAACGTTTTGCTTTATTTTTTATCAAAATTTTCTTTCAAAAATCAAGACTACTTTTTCACACGTTATCATCTTCAAAAAAGCCTTATCAGGTTTCGTTATTTGTAATAAGATAAATTCAACCAGTCAAGTTTTTGATTTTAAAAATATTATATTTGCCTAATTTAATCTTTAATTAGGCTATTTTAGCGATGAAACGTAGTCAAATCAACAAATCCCTTCATGCTGAATAACTTTTTAATGAGTATGATAGGGAAACTAGCCCATCAACTGCGTGGGATGTAAACACATGCAAAGAACCAAATTCTTAATCACTTATTAACCATTATTTATCGATCATCAGAATAAAAAAGACACTAAACCATAACGAATATAAGAATAATTAACAGACGATATCTTTATATTATTTCAAGATTTAACGGAAAAATTGGTGAAAAAATGAAGTCAAGAAAAAAATGGATTTATATTGTATTGCCCACTCATCACCATCATCACCACCAACATCATTATCATCATAGATCAGAAGCGGCATCTTCGTCGTCTTCATAATCATCATCATCTTTACATCATTTGCAATCATCATTCTGCTGTTAATTTTGATAATAATACTTATTCTGTACATAGCACAACTAGCTACACAATACATTGCTTTATTAAATTATATTATTAAATGAACAAATGAATGAATGAATGAAGAAACAAACAAACAAACGAATGAATGAATGAATGAGCGAACGAATAACACATTGAATGAATGAATGATCGAATAATGTCAACAAAAAATATGACAATACTATGACAGTAAAACAATGGAATTAAATAAAATTGAGTTGGAAAAAACCATAAAATACACATTGATAATAATAACGGTAATAATAATAATAATAATAATAATAATTCTCAGACCATCCCCTGAGGCTCTCCAACTTTATTGACAAGCTGAAAATGATTGGGAAAAAAGAAGAAAATTATTTATGAATAAATGAAAAAAAAAATTGAATGATCAAAATTATAGCTTAATTATAACCAATAAATTAATTATTACCAATTAATTAACTAATTATGACCATTAAAAATAGTTTGAAAAAATCTTCAAAAAACAAATATGTAAATTATTAACATAAGATATTCTTTATAATTGTATTACTTGGCCTAGAGGCAGGCACGCACACAAACATACACACGCACACAAACACACACACACCTACAAACACTTATAGACGAATACATTGAGCTGGGCACCTCCAACCATTACATTACAACATTACATACAAATCAATATGTAATAGTATCATTGTAACACTGGACCAACATAGCTTATGCCAGGCAAATATAGCAGATATCCAATGACAGGCAACCTTCTTAAGAAATTTACAACCACAGGCAGAAAACCACTGTTGTGTGGGTGTGTGTTATGAAAATATTAATTTAAATTACTTTAAAAAATCCTAAAAATTTATTTGAAATACTAAAAATAGCAAAATTTAATAAAATAATGAAGAAAGGATTGGAAGAAATGAATAAACAAGAATAAAATGAATAAATGTATGAATTTAGCTAACGAATGACCAAATAAATAATTTTAAAGCAACACTTGAATAAAACAACCTAAAAAGGACGAAAAACCCATAGAGTTCGATAAGGATGCCGACGAATGCCCAGCCAAGCAGAACAATGGCCACACCCCCAAAGAAAAAACACGTCCCTTTTAATTTATGCTTTTGAAAAAAAAATCTAGCAGTTCTCTCCAAGCCTATTACAACAGTTAGGCCTGTTATGAATAAGATCTTGAGAAAAATATACATAAATATTTATTTACAACTATATTATAATTATGTAAGAACTAATAGATTTATATTTATATTGAACTTTGATAACTTATCTAACGTTCCCTATGGCCAGCAAGCCTTTGTCGAAAAATAAAACGATTCCTAGAAATATGAATGCAACTCCAAATCCTGTTAGGCCAACACCGATTTCTGTTAATTATTTATGTTTGATTTTTATTTAGCCCCATTCTCGTATGAAAGTTGTTAAGACTTGTGATGGGTGCAGTTACATATGAAAACGCATTTTAAAAAATTAAATTAAAATTGCTTAAACCAAGGAGTGTAACTCTAACTGTAACTAAGTAAAAGTGAATTTAATTTTTGAAAATGTATAAAAACAGAAATACTTTGTAAATCGGTGACAGGTAACATGATATTAAGTTAACAATAAACGTTTTTAAATAAATAATAATTTTTATTTGTTGTTATCAAATGTAAGTTAGAAAAATAAAGACGAAATTCATTCGTTTCGAGAAAATTTTTAATGCATACGTTACATTTTACACATAAACAAGATACATGTAATTACCACAACGTTATTAATCTAGTGATTAGTCAAATTAAGATTCAATGTATTTTAAAAATTTGTGTGTTATTGCTGTACAAAATATTATTTTTTACAATAAATTTTATTGATAAATAATAAAATTACTAATAAAATCCTTTGAAAAAATTTTTAATAAATTTTTCTCAAAACGTACCCAATCATATGTGCAATTAATTAAAGGTTTGCTTTTATACATTTTCTTTTAGTGTTTTGAATTAACTAGTTTTATAAATGTCCCGAATTTAATTAAATCCGGCATTAATTTCAAATTAATCTTCTAATTTTTCAATTTTATCAGTCACATTAAACAGTTTGATAATTTTGTATAATTTTGCCATAAAAGTCAGTGAAAATCTAAAGAAAATACTCTTCTTACCTTACCTGCCTAACTGGTTAGTTCTGGTTTCATCTGGGTCTGCATAACATTAACAACAACAATAATAATAATAATGATTTTTTTGTTATTGCTAGTAATCATTCCTTTTTCTCATTTCAAAACAACTTATTTATTTATATTTATATAACAGTTAAAAATAAATTCACTTCACTTGCACAAGCAAGACTAATCTGATCTGAAAAATTAGATAAAAAAATGGCATCAATAACGAGGGGGAAATTGATTGCTGTCATTGGAGATGAGGTGAGTAAATGTTAGTGTAATGTGATTGTAGTGATGTCATTATGATGTCATTTTTATGTAATATCACGTAATTGAAAATGTAGTGTCTTATTACATTTTTTTCATATTACTAATATGATTACTATAACTCTACTGTAATTGCAATGTAATTGTTTGATTGTAATAATGTGGCTTTGCTTTACTTTGAAAGATTTTTTTTTTAAATTGATAAATTTTTAAAATTATAATATGAAATTTTTTTTCTAGGACACATGTACTGGCTTCCTGCTTGGAGGCATTGGGGAATTGGACAAACATCGCCATCCTAATTTTCTGGTCGTTGAAAAAAGTAAGTATGATAAATAAATGGACAGTTTAGTGAATGAGTCAATCAATCATTCCATGTATGAGTGCTTGTATAAATGTATAACTTAATAAATAAATAAATAAATAAATGAATGAATTGATGAATGAATGAGAGAGTAATTGAGTTATTTCTTCATTTGTGTATTTATTTTTTCATTCATTCATTCATTCATTCATTCGTTTTATTTCCTAATTCATTTTCCAAAAATTTACTAGCAACCAGTGTTTCAGAGATTGAAGAGTGCTTCAAAAAGTTCACCTCAAGAGATGACATTGCTATTGTCCTCATCAATCAAAATGTAAAATCAATTAAATAAATGATTGATTAGTTGATTGATTTATTGATTGAATGATTGATTAATTGATTGATTGATTGATTTGTTTATTTATTTATTTATTAAATATTACCAATATTGTTAATGTTATTGTTAATGTCCTGGTTATGACATTAAACTGACCCTCACTGCCTTGTGAGTGATGTTGGATCATCAAAGGCTAGGCCCACCGCTTATAACTGTGGTTGCGTAAGGAAGGGCGTCCTGCGTAAAAATTAGCCAAATAAATTACTTATTATGGAATGGCGTCGAGGGGTTTTTCGGTTTCATCATAGGTAGCCAAACGGCAACCCCGATCTCGGGGAAAATGTCGTCTAAACGTGTGTTGTTGTTGTTAATAATAACTTCAGATAGCAGAGTTGATAAGAAACGTGATTGACGTGTACAATCAGACCATACCCACCATTTTGGAAATTCCCTCCAAGGAGCACCCCTATGACCCCGAGAAGGACTCCATCTTGAGGAGGGCAAAGGTCAAAGTTCATTTTTTTTATATTATTTTTATTGCTTTTTTTAACTTTGATTGTCATTGTTCTTCACTTTATAATTTGAAAATTGGTTATTCATTAATTTTTTACTACAGGGAATGTTCTCTGGAGAAGAAATGAGATAAATAAAGAGACAGATAGATGGACGGACGGACGGATGAATGGAGGGACGGACGGATGAATGGATGAATGAATGGATGGATGAAGGGATAGATGGATAGAATGATGGATGGATGACTGGTTGGATATGGATGGCTAGATGGGCGAACTTTTTTTTGCACTATAATTCTATGAATTCATTCACCTATTCCATCGTCACACGTTGCTAATACAATTTTTATTTAATCTATTTTTTGTATAAATAAACAAAAAAGTTTCATGAAAAAAAATCCATTTTTGCTACTTAAATTGCATTTCAGATTACTCCAATACTCTACGAATAACCATTTTTTACGACTATAAATTAAAAGCGGTCGTTATGAAACTCAAAATGAATGATAACCGCAAAATAATGGCAGATGTTACCTGCTGCACCGCACACACACACACAAACCACATATATATACACACAAGCATACACACACTACATACACAATATACGTGTATATTACTAAATACACACTCAAGCACCCAGACAAACTAACAAACACACACACGAATACATGAAAATGTATATACGGTTATAGGTAAGTAGTATATGCACACACGCACGCACGCACACACACACACAGAGAGAGAGAGAGATTGCAATCCTCTTTTTTTTCGACGACACACATCGTAAATAGATTTTGCTTAATTAGTTGCTTCTCCTTTTTTTATAAAAAACACGTCAAGAATGAATAAACCAGCGCAGTTGTTGTAAAGGGTTAACGCAAATTCTAAATGCATGCGTTTGTGTGTGTGTGTGTGTGTTTGCATGTATGCGTGCGTGTGTGTGTGTGTGTGTTTCCATGTATGCGTGCGTGTGTGCGTGATGGCTAATTATATCCTTGAATACAAATAAACAGAAGATTTAATTTCCACACATCTAAAGGCGAGAAATTGCCACGAAAGAAACAGGCTGATACGTGGTTTATGTGTATGTTGTGTGCGTGCGTGTGTGTGTGTGTGTTTTTACCGTTTAATAAGGAAATATAAAACACAAAATATTCAATTGAAATGGTTTTCTTCACGGTTTTGTTGTTGTAGAGAAGCCGTAATTTAATATTTTTTTGCAATCAGATTTATCCATCGAAGCGTGGCCCGTGGATGAAAAATTCCGAACTTTCTGAAGTTCTTTAGTCTCTCATCATAAATCTGAGTTAGTTAACAGCTGGAAACTACAACCACTACCATCGCTACTACAACTACTACTAAAACCACTACTACTGCTACTGATGCTGCTACCGCCACTACTACTGCTGCTGCTGCTGCTGTTTCTACTACTAATACTACAACCACTACTACTATTATTCAATCTTTTCAGGCGCGTCATATTTAATTTAGTGCGTTTATCACATAATAAAATTGTTGTCATCTCATCTTTTTTAAAACCTCGAGAGTCGAAATTATTTAATTGCATTTTCTTTCCTCAAGAGTGTATATATATATATATATATATATATATATATATATATATATATATATGTCGTGTGTGTGTGTGTGTGTGTGTGTGTGTGTGTGCTGTATGAGTGGGTGTATGTGTGTTGTGTGTGTTATTTTTTTAAATTTTTGGCATGGCGAAAGATAATCATTATATATTCTGTACCTTAGCAATTTCAATTCTTTCGCAGAACACGTACATAAGTACTAAGCGCACTTAAGTACTATAATAGTATAATAATAAAGTACATGAACACTAAAATAGCAGAGTGCATAAGCACTTAAGCTAGGAAATTCCCAATGTATCAATGCTTCAGAGGGGTTAAGCCTGCTTTCTTGTTAGTTGATAATGTGATGTGATGATGACAAAAACGACGATGAGGACGACGAAGATGATGACGCAAGCGATGACGCAATCGATAGTTGTTATAAAGCCGAGCGTCACGACATGCTCTAGAACTTCTGGGCCAGTTTGTTTGCATGACACTAAGACTCTTTACATGCTGGTTTATGTTTACCGTCATCATCATCATCATCATCATCATCATCTCCATCGTCATCATCATCATCGTCACCATCATTGTCACCATCATCATCGTCGTCCTTGTCTTAGGTGGTGCTAATAAAAAATGTTCTATCATTTACTGAAAATTTATGTTCTGATCTCCCTTGCATGCAATTTTTTGTGTAAATCTTATCCGAATGTAACGAAAAGTAATTGAATTAGGTAAAAGATAAAAAACACAGGTGGCCTATATTCACAATGTTTTTAAAATCATACCTCACAGGAAATTTCTCATTACTACATTTTTATTTCGCGCTATAAAAATGTGCGTTTATACTACTACTACGTCATTATCTGTGTGTGTTTGTGTATGTATGTATGTGTGTGTCGTAGTATGTGTGTCGTAATATGTGTGTCGTAATATTATAAACACATTATATAGAAATATAGAAATATTCTATTTGTTATCTAATCTATTAATCATAAAACAGTACAATGAAACACAACATGAGGTAATTATAGTAACACATTTTAGTTATATAACAAGAAAATTTTTATTTCTTTGTATTAATATTTTTTTGTAATTTTGTTTAAGTATTTCAGTTTCTCAATGGTATAATACAATTAATAGTATCCATGTATCTACATGTAGACAAACAGTTTTTTCGCGTGTGTGCACGCACGTGAGAGATGAAGAAATCGAGTGTAAGATTTCTTGTATTGATCTAAGGATGATGAATTTTCGGGAAATGTTTGTTTGTTCGTTCGTTCGTTCGTTCGTTCGTTTGTTCGTTTGTTTGTTTACAGTGCTAAGACGTCATTCTACGCGTAATTCTCATTTCATCTAGGTCATTTAGGCCGGTGCTTCTTATAAAAACAGATCAAATAAACACTCCATTAAAGATTTTTGAATTGAAAAAATCATTCATCTCAGTTGAAAACTGCTGTCATCATCATCCGATTATCTTGACATCTACATGTCAACTTACTTGCGAATTATATAAAATTTATTTATATTATATATTTTATACATAAATATACCGATGTGTTTGTTTATTTTTTGGGCTTGAATAAACATACAAAACCAACCGAGGTCAATGATCTCAAACGGCATTTTTCCTCTCATAGATAGGCTGAAACTGTTTCTCTTTCCCATGCCTGGATGTGTTTGTTTGTATAAGCCATACATTAATGACACGTAAGTAGAGATGGAACTGCTTCTATATGCATATGATCTGGAAACAGTTTATAAGATAATGACGTGTGGCATATCATATTATTCAGTTGCCCATGTGATGCTGATGTAGACGAAATGTGAATAATGTATTGGGACCTGGTGTGGTTAATGCAATCGGATGTGATTAATGTGATTAATTGAGCTGTGACGTGATGACATTTGATGTTTGTAATGTGTGCAATGTTTGCAGACCACTTTATAATACCGGCCATGACCGCCAAGTATCTGGACGACCGGATGGGAAGATGTGACATCAAAGATACAATATAACTACTCAACATTTTTCCTTTTTCCTTTTCAATTTTTGCGGTTTAGTTAGTCCAAAATTTTTGAAAAATGTTTGGAAAATTTTCAAAAACACACCACATTCATTGCATGTGATGGACGGGGGTCTTTTTGTAATGTAACATCAGCCTCAAGCATATTAGCCACAATACAAAAGCTATCCCTACATTATTCTAGCTTACTCTATAAATTTTTTTCCAATTCTTCAGATTTTTTATTTCTCTTAATTGCTATGGAATGGATTCCACTTCAGATCAAGTCCTGCAAAGAACCTATTAATTATCTTTTAAAATGGAAAAAAATTTTAAATAAAAACGTAATTTATCTAGTATACTCTCAATTCGGCACTTGAAAAGACCCAAAAAATCTAATTAGGTTTCATTTTGGTTTGTTTTGATTTTTATTCATATTTTTTTATTTATATTTATTTGTTTAATTTTTTAATTTTTATTTTTTTTTTCAAAAATTAATTATTTCTTCCATATCTCCACGCTAATCCCAATGTTTTCCTGTAAGAAATTAAGCGCGTGCCTTTTGATTTCCTAAGGAAAAATTATAAAAATAATTTCATAATCTGGTTTTATTTGTGTGTGTGTACTATGTCTGTGTGTGTGTGTTTGTGTGTGTGTGTGTGGTGCGTAAGTGTATGTGCGTGTGTCTCAACAACAACAAAAACCCAAAACAACCCCAAAACATGATGAACAAAACAACAACAACAAACGAACAAAATGCCTAAAAAAGATTAACTAACTTCAGAAATCTGAGAGGGGCTTTTCAACGATGATGTGATGTATAATATTAGCACATAGAGCACGTTTAACACGGACAATTCGTCTGCCTTTCAGCCTCAAAGACCGCGAAAAATATTATCTCTTGAAAGATTTTTTCTGAATTATGTAACTCTAGAAATTATAGTTAAAAATTATATTATAAAAATTACTTCATTTGACATGGAGAGAGATTTTTTGGGATTTTTTTTTTAAATTTTTTAAATAAAAAAACGAATTTTGCGAGTGAGTGTGGCGATGAATTTAACAACTATCATCATCATCATTATCATTTTCATCATTATCATTCTTACCATCATCATCATCATTTCCACCACCACCACCATCATCATTCTTACCATCATCATCATCATTTCCACCACCACCACCATCATCATTCTTACCATCATCATCATCATTTCCACCACCACCACCATCATCATTCTTACCATCATCATCATCATTTCCACCACCACCACCATCATCATCATCGTTGTCGTCGTCATCATCATCATCGTCATCATTGACATGATTTTATCAATTTGTATGTAGACTACATTAACAACAATTACGTCGACTAGGCAAACAAAATCGACGAATGCGGATTGAGTAGCAGTAGTAATAGCAGCAGCAGTAGTAGTGGTAGTAGAGTAGTAGCAGTAATAGCAGTAGCAGTAGTGGTAGTAGTGGTAGCAGTAGTAGTAGCAGCAGTAATAGTGGTAGTAGAGTAGTAGTGTAGTAGCAGTAGCAGTAGTGGTAGTAGTGGTAGTAGTAGTAGTAGCAGCAGTAATAGTGGTAGTAGAGTAGTACTAGTAGTAGTAGTAGCAGTAGCAGTAGTGGTAGTAATGGTAGTAGTGGTAGTAGAGTAGATGTAGTAGTAGTAGTAGTAGCAACAGCAACAGTAATAGTAGTAGCAGTGGTAGTAGAGTAGTAGTAGTAGTAATAATAAACAGTAATAGTGGTAGCAGTGATAGTAAAATGGTAGTAGCAGTAGCAGCAGCAACAGTAATAGTGGTAGTTATAGTAGTAGTAGTAGTAGCAGTTACTCTACCCTAGTAGAGTAACTGAAGACGCACTGGATTCAATAAAGCATTTAATACATAACCTCTGAGGGGCAATAATAATCATAATGTTAATGATAATAATAATAGTAGTAGTCATAGCAGTAATAGTAGTAGCAGTAGTACTAGTAGTAGTAGTAGTATCAGAAGCTGCAACAACTGTAGCTGTACCAATAGCGTTATAAGTAGTAGTTGTAAATAGAGAAGTAGTGGTAACAGTAACGGCATTAATATTAGTAATCGTCGTCGTCGTCATCATCATCCTCATCGTCATCATAATCATTTTCTTTTTCTTCTTCATCATCATCATCATTATAATTATCATCATCATCATCATCATCATTGTCTCATTGTCTTCTTCTTTTTTTCTTCCTCCTTGATCAACACAATTTCAATCGCTCATGCATCACAAATTACCTCCATCAGTGAAAAACTTCTATATATATATAGAGAGAGAGAGAGAGAAAGAGAGAGAGAGAGAAAGAGAGAGAGAGAAAGAGAGAGAGAGTATACATCGTCATCATCATCATCACCGACATCATTATCATCATCAGCAGCAGCAGCAGCATAATCAAAACCATCATCATGAGGACCACCATCGTCGCCGTCGTCATCGTAATCGCTCGTCATCTTCATTTAAATTTCAATCTTAAGTAATTTGCGTCATTATTACGTCATAGAAGGTTTTCCGCCTTTTAAATTTCCGCATAGCGTCGTTCATCAGCGACGCGTCAAATTAAAAAAAAACGCGGCAATAACAATAACAACAACAACAACAAAGATGAAGATGATAATAATACTAATAATAATAATAACGTTAGTTAACGCCTTTCAGTAACATTTAAAAGCACTAGAAAAATATCAACAACTCGGCTAATATAAACATCAACGAACCAATCGTTCACTATTATTATTATTATTTATTGTTATTTATTGTTAGTGTTATTCTTCTTCTTCTGCCAAATTCTTCTTTATATTATTATCATTCTTATTGTCTTCTATATTTTGTTCATTGTCTTCGCGATGATAAATGTCCGTTAAAAAGCAAAAATACAGTGCAAAATTTTCATTTAAACATAATTATAAATACAAATATATATATTATATTATATATATTATATTTATATATTATATATATATATATTTCTACGTCACATTACAACATTTATATAATGTTTATAACAAAATTATATATATATATATATATATATATGTGTGTGTGTGTGTGTGTGTGTGTGTGTGTATTTAAACCAATACAACATTAATGTATACATACCATACCAATACAATATATACATATATTCTTCATTTGTACATGTATATTTGCACTAAATGTAAACCAATACAATATGAATGTATACATACCAACACAATATGAATGTATACATACCAATATAATATGAATGTATACATACCAACACAATATGAATGTATACAACATAGTTTAAGATCTGTCAAGTTCTTGTGAAATTGTTAAGTATCAGACGTATTTCTAGAGAGAGAAATGAAGAGAGATAAAGGAAAACAGAAAAGAAAGAGAGAGAAGAGAGAGGGAGAGAGTGAGTGAAGAAAATAATAAATTAAACAATTCAGTAATGATTTTTCTTGAGGCAAGGATTCCTAAAGCACGAGGCGACAGCCTTGCAGACGTTCAGGCAACCGTCTTTTAGAACCGACCTGAAGTTCTTACTGCAGAGACAGTATGCAGAGAAGTTGAAAATGTAGTTGGCAGTGGATATGAAGTTCAGGATGATGTATGAGATGCGTCTGTAGTGGTCGAACTTCTCTAACCTGCCGTGAAATGTTTTCGTGCTTTCTAAAATCTGCTGCAAGCCACTCAACGTATGGTTGATGACCGTGAGGATGCTACAAACCGCGCACATGATCACTACTACTGTCACTAATTTTGTCGCCGAGGCCACTACTGCTACGCGTTTTTGTTGCTGGTGGAGTAGGTGGTTTGAATTTTGTGGCAGTTGCTGTTTTTTGAACTGATTTCCTTGCTTATTATGCTGCAGGTGTTGCTGGTTTTGTTTTTTAGCGGGTGATACAGTTTTCTTTATTTTAAACTTTTTTTCAATTTTTCCACCGATGATTTTTCCCTCTTCGGCAGCATCACTCCCTTGTTTGGGCACTTTCACTCGAGTGCCTGCACATTTGAATCCTGCTGCTTTCACAGCGCCGTCGCACTTTTCATTCGCGTTAATAGAAATGTCACCCTCACGGTTTTCCTCCTCCTCCTCATCATCTTCATCCGCACTACAAACGTTACAAACATTTTCCTCTCCACTGTTACAACTGTCGATTTTACCCCCAACATCATCTTTGCAGCTAGCTCGCAGATCTTTCAGACGATATCTGACCATATCGAAGTGTTTAGGAGTGGTTGTCGCGGTGGCCACAGACGTTAGCGTGGTTGTGTGGCTCGACGATATTGACGGCGATTTGTTGAGAAGAAATTTTTTCGCCAAATTTTTTCTCGTCACTGATTTTTTGTCGAAGAGTTTGCGCTTGATTGACGAAAAGCAACTGTTATTTATGTCGCTCTGCTTCCGCTTTTTCACAATGTAATCTTCGCTGAGCAGTTTTATATTTCTAACAAACGCCTCGTTAAGTTTGGCGTTATTATTTTTATTGTTGTCATTGAAATCGTCGGTAGCATTGTTGCTGTTGTTGTTGCTGTTGTTGTTGTTAATGATGTTGATGTTGTTGTTTGTGATGTTGTTGTTGTTGATGTTGTTGTTGTTGATGTTGTTGGTGTTGTTGTTGTTGTTGTTGATGTTACCATTCTTGTTGTCATCATCACTAATCTTGTTAGGATTGGTTGTAGTGTTGTTGTGAGCGTAATGTATGCCGACGGGATATTCTTCATTTATTATGACGTCATCATCTTTATCCCGGCCATTATTTCCTGGATTGTTTTTCGGGTCGTCGTGGTTGTCGTTATTTTTATCATCGTCATAGTGATACATTTTGTTATTATTAAAAATATAATCATCGTCATGTTGAGAACCACTTCCACTAACGCTAGCAATCTTGTGCCTAAAAAAACTAGTCACCGCTAGAAACGTGCATCTCTTCTTCTTCCTCCCTTCCAACCTATTTTTCTTTTTTTGTAATTTCTCGAATCCCACAACACGTTTGCTGGCATGACTATGCTGTTTCGCATCACTATCTTCATCACCATCTTCATTATCATCATCATTAATTTCCTCATTCATCTGCACCATCATCATCTTATTATCACCATCGTCTGAGGTAAACATTTTACATTTCAAGCCGTTCTTCAGTGATTTGTTATTTTTCAAATCTAGAGCACTAGGATGAAATTTTTTATCTTCCTTTTTAAAGCAATCACTTTCGTCGCTAGCAACATTACAATCTGTAGTAGCTACAGCAGCTGTCATATTTTTTGACAATTTTAAAGGAAAATTGACGCTCAGGATGTTGATGCAGTTTTTGAGATTTCCGACAACTTTGTAGCTAAAATAGGCCATGAGTGAGAGAGGGAGGAAATATTGGAACATCGCGGTCAGGATTATTTTATAGATGGCAACGTAATAGAGAGCGTACGGACTGTTAGTGTCAACTAGCTGGCTTTGGTAGATGTGAATGGCACATGTCTTGTAGTTGAACCTGGTGGTAGTGAAGTTGGTTGGCTGTTATCTGGTTGTTGTTTGTGATGTTTTTTTTGTAGTTGTTGAATGGCTGTTGTCTTGTTGTTTGAGATGTCTGTATAGATGTTTGTTGTTCGTTTGTGGTTGTAAGTGTTGTTTTGCTGTCGTTGGTGTTTTAAAGTACATTCATATAATTGGCAATAATTAAATTTTTGAAATTCAATCTTTCGAAACAAAATTTTTATTTCTAAACATTTTTTTGTTAAATTTTCTGATTTTCTCATAATTTTCCTAAAAAATCAATCCTTATAACATTCTTATAAAATAGCTTCTCGGAGTTTTGCTACATTGAAGTGTTGAAGGGCTGTCGTTGTAGCTAATGTTGATAAGTTCGCTAATAATAAACACAATAATAATAATGATGGTGGTACCACCATATACTTTGTGTATTTTTGTTAACTCTGCACGTATTATCTGAGCACTGCTTCGCTAAAACATGATCATATTATAAAGGGCTTTGTGTTATAGTTTAAAGAAAATATTTGTCAATTTTGTTTTTTGTATGTTTTTATAGCTTGTTTGTTTTTTTTGCAGTTTTTGCTTGCACTGAGGTAAAGTTGGAGGAAAATCCCGGGACAAATTGAACGATATCTGACTTGTGATTGGTGTGATTTTTAATCTTCCAGGTCTCCAGGTCAAATCTTTACTGGTTTGATAAATAAACGAATCGTGAATTGAATTGTGAATTGGAAATTTCATTCTGCCGTGATGCTTTATGATGGTAGTGAAATTTAATTTAAAGTTAAACTACAGTTTGAATGGTAGTTAAAAGACAAACTAAATGTTATTTTACAGTTTTTTATTCAATTTGTAAACTTCTTATCGCTTCTTGATTCAAAAACAAAATTAAATTAAAAAAAATAAATTTTTAACGGACTCTGTATTAAAATAAAAACTTATCCTATCAAAATCATCATCATCATCATCGCCATCATCATCATCATCATCATCATATCATCATTTTTGTTATCATCTTCCTACAGGATTTTGAATCTCTGACTCGAGATCCTGGCAATGTAACAATCAGTCGATACGATCAACTTTGTTATCATGTGAGTATTTTGTGTGCACTCT